>NC_060267.1:98247042-98313389 GCF_021613505.1 Equus quagga
ACACCTGCATCTCTCACAGTCACGGGGCATGGAGTCCTCACACCTGCGTCTCTCACAGTCACGGGGCATGGAGTCCTCACACCCGCATCTCAAGCAGGAAGGGGCGGGGTACAGATCTGTCTCCTCATTCAGTCAGGACAGTTTCCAATGACTTACGTCTCCTTGGCTCATATGACTGAGACATATGACCATCCCAGACCTATCACTGGCAAGGGAGGAAGGGATTGTCATGGTAGTATAGGTGAGTCACAATTTTCCCCCAAGGCTGGTAGAAGGGCCTGCCTTCCCTGAGATCAGAAGCCTTCACTTTGCCCAAAACTAGGGAAGGAAGCAGCCTTGTGGGAATGCTGCAAGATGGCCAGTGAAAGTGTCTGCCGCAGGAGTTTTACGAGGATGCCAGTGGAAGAGGCTGAGACAGAGACTCGTGCTCTAAGAAGTCTCAGGCTAGCACGGCCATTTCTGAGCTCAAAAACTAGAAGCAGTAATGCTCTGATTTGGCCTGAGGCAGTGGTAGCATCAAGACATAAATACTCATTCTTCCTCCAAGTTTCATGCAGTAGAAGTAGATCCCTGAGGTTTTTTCCTTCAAAGGTTCTTCCCTTGGAAGTGCATCCTTTGGGAGAACTCTTTGTTCCCATCTTCCTCTTGGAAGAAAGCAGAAATGCCTCCGCTCATCTCCTGGCTCGTGCCTGGATTCTTGGAGTTTGATTGAGCAACTGGGCGTCAGCCAAGGGGTCAGAACTAGAGAGGGGGTGACTTGAGCGGACAGAAGGTGCTGGTCCTGAGAAGAGCCAGCCTGTCCTGCTTCCAGAGCCAGGTGTTGGCATTCTTGTCTCCATGCTGAGTTCCAGGTCCTTCCAGTCTCACCCCCAATTTCATCCTTCTGCCTTTTTCTCTCACTCCTTCCTCCTCCATCCTTCTCTCTCTCAGCTCCTTTTTTCCACTCTCTTTTCTAGCCCCTTAGAGCTGAGAGCTGGAGGCCCCGAGTCTTGTTCTTTCTTTGCAGCACTCAATGTTAGGGAGCCCTGTTGTTTTCACCAGCAGTGAAGGAGAGGGGCACTGTTCGGAAGGTGCAGACGGGGAGGGTGGAGGAATGTCACGGGAGAAATGAGGAACAGATGTTGGGATCCCACATGGCTGAGCCTCGTCAGAGGAGTTGCAAGGAGAGGGAGGCAGAGAAGGCTGGAATTTGGTGGTCATACTCATTTGTGTGTTTAATCCTTCTGTGGCTTTGCTGGTGTTCATGTAGCAAGCAGCTTCCAGCAAGGCAGTGAACAACAAGCTGATGATTAATTGCCCTTTTTAAATTGTAATTATGTCACTCACCAGAACCCATGAACATTAATTCTCGATTTACAGAGTGAGTAATTGAATAATGAAGGGGCTGCCTGTTTGTTGTGCTCTGTTCTTGCCCTTGCATTTCTACAATGCCAGGCCCTTCTAGCTGTCCTAGTCCGTGGGTGACGCCCACTTCCCTGGTGATTTTGGTGCTTTTTCCGGCCTTGTGACTGTGGGCCGTCTGGCATCACTTTCCACTGACAGTGAGTGAGGTCCAGGCTGATGTCACGCGCTGTGGAGAAAAGGGAGACCAGCCGTTCCTGATTCCAATCTGGTGCTGCTTTTTGTTAAGTTCTCTGCTGGCAACGAAAGCCTGCTCTGGCGAACTCAAGCAGAAGAGCGTGTATTTATTGGAAAGACAGGGGCAAGCTCAGTGAGGCAAAGGGAAAGGGGAAGAAGTAGGCCTGGAAAGAATAGAGCTAGAGCCAGGGTCCAGCTGGGGGCACTGTTAGGCAGTTCGTCCCTGCAGGACACTAGGAAGGGAATCCACTCGAGCTTTCCAGTCCTTCATTTCACACTCGATTGATTCAGATTCCTGAGCGAGTCACGCCCTTGGCCGTGGAGGGCGAGGCACCCTGACTGTCCTGCCAAGAGAGCCCACACTGGGAGAACGCACTTGCAGCCAGCCATCCTGTTCCTACCAGGAGCGTGGGTATGGATGCTGGGCAGGCAGCTACAGCAGAGGCCCTCCACAAGCCCTGACCTCAACCTCTGGTTGTTCATCCGGCACAGAAGAGTGTGCCCAACCATGGGGAGGGAGTCCACAGGGAGGAAGGATCAGCACCACCCGGGGCTATAGGTCTGCACTGCAGGCTCTGGCTGGCCTTTCTCACGCGTGCCATTCTGCACTTTCCTTTTTGAATTTGCATTCTTATTTGCTGGCCTTGAGGCCCAGGGAGCCACGTTCTTCAGATTGGCTACTCCTGGGTGTTCTGTTAACATCATTTTGTATATGGCCCTGGGAACTCCTGAGCAAATTTACTGTCCTTTTGGATGAGGAGTGTAAGAAAGACCCTGTATTTTAAGAAACCTTGTAGATGTTCTTATATTGAATGTGTGCTTCTGGACACCCCTCTGCTCCCCAGAACAATCACATGCCCTATTTGGTATTGTTTTTCCAGTAGTGAAGATACTTGGTGTGGAGCCACATAACACTTTTCTGATCAGCAACGGTCATCTGTAAGATGGTGAGCTGTGTGAGCGGTGCAGGCTGGGGCCGTGGTCAGGCATGCTGGTTGCCATTTTAGATAGGGGGACCTCTGGTACACACTAGGATCAAACCCACAGTCTTGGCCTTGTTGTTAAGGAACTTGAATCAGAAAGATATAAGTAACTCAGTGCTTTCCAGAGAGGGTAACAGGGCACTCTTACAAGTAGGGGAGTGCTATGGACTGAATGTGTGTGTCCCCAAAATTAATATGTTGAAACATAACCCCCAGTGTGATGGTATCAGGAAATGGGGCTTTGGGGAAGTGAGTAGGTCTTGAGCTCATGAGGGTGGAACCTTATGAATAGGATTAGTGCCTTTTAAAAGAGACCCTAGAGAGCTCCCTTGTTCCTTCTGCCACTTGAGTACACAGTGAGAGGACAGCTTTCTCTGAACCAGGAAGTAGCCCTCACCAGGCACCAAATCTGCCAGCACCTTGATGTTGGACTTCCAAGCTTTCAAGTCTATTTTATCTGAAGCTTTGATATTTATTTATTCCAGAAATAAATTTCTGTTGTTTTTAAGCTTCCTGTTATGGTATTTTTATTACAGCAGCCTGAGTGGACTAAGACAGGGAGAATCCAATTGAACCTTTCTTTGGATCCCTGGTAGACTCATTTTTCGCTTCATCATGCCTTGTGCAAAGAGAAGTCTTGAAAGCTGCCTGCAAGTTCCGTGATCACCAGTGGGTGTGCTAGTCACAAATAGGAGGGTAAGAATGCATTTCACACAGCCTGGCCTCATTGGTTCCTTCTTATCAGTGATACCATCTTCAACTGATGTAAGAAACCCAGGCTCAGCTTGAACCTCTTCTCCTGGAGTTTTTCCCCTTCAAGATCTTGAACACCAGAGTTTCCTCTGACCACAGATCCACTGTCTGTCTTGTTCTTCTTGCAGTCTTTGTTATTGAACTTTCTCTCTGCTTTCATTGCATTCTCAACACTTCCCAATTCTCCTAATCTGTCAGCCTCTTCCAGGTTCATTTGTCTTCCTACCCAGGGCAGGCCCCACTCAACCCTTCCTGGTTTCACTTCCCCGCTTCTGGCCAGCACTCATTGCAGATCTGCCCCCACACTGTGGAGTGCTGCTGGAGAAAGCTCAGGTGCTGCTGTGTGGATGTCCTCTTGTGTCCACGGGTGCTGCCCAGCCTGAGTGCTGCTGCACGGGGCAGAGCACCCTGCCTGACCTTGACTGATCCCGCTTTTATTTGCCCACGGCAGCTTTTTCACAGCTTTTCCCCACACAGGTACCCCTCATTCTCAGCAAACACCTTTGCCTGGCAGATCACTGAGGTTAAGAGAGCTGTCTGATCTTGCCTCCCGCTGCTCCTCCCAATCATATTCACATCTTGCTCTTCACTCAGTATTTCCCTCTCTCGGACCTGTGCTCGGTGATTGGATTCTGAGAAAAGGTCTTTTCTGGGACTTTCATCTGCTACTGTCCTTCTTCTTCTCATTTTTTTTCGTGTTGTTCCTCCTTATTGACTCCTTCTCCTTGGCTTATATATTTGCCCAAGATTTCCAAAGCACTTTATTTTTCTACCTACTTCTGGTGCTGTAGAAGCTATGCATTCTTCTATTGTCCTTGTGATTATGCCTATATATTTTTAAGAATTTTAAATTTTGAAACAATTTTAGTCTCACATAGAAGTTGCAAAAATAGTACAGAGATTCCCCTGTGCCCTTCCCCCAATGATGACATCTTGCATAACTGTAGTATAAGGTTTCTGGACCTCAGCACTATTGACATTTTGGGCTGGATACTTCTTCACTGGGGTGGAGGGAGGGTCCTGTGCATTATACAAGGTCTAGCTGCATCCCAGGCCTCTACTCATTAGATGCTAGTGACACTCCTCCAGATGTGACAAACAAAATTGTCTCCAGATGTTACCAAATGTCCCCAAATCACCCCGATTGAAAACTACTCTGTATTAGTTTTCCGTTACTGCTGTAACAAATTACCACTCACTTACTGGCTTAAAACAACATGAACTTATCCTCTTACAGCTCTGTGGGTCAGGTGTCTGACATGATGTGGCTGGATTCTGTGCTTAGAGTCTCCCTGGGCTCAAACGAGGTGTCTGCCAGGCTGTAGTTCTCATTGGAGTCTCTGGGAGAAGAATCTGCTTCCAAGCTCGTCTGGTTGTCGGCAGAATCCAGTTCCATCCTGTGCTTCCCATGTGCCCTCCATCTTCAAGCCAGCAGCGGACGTCCAGTCTTTCTTATGATTTGAGTCTTCATTTCACCTTTCTACCACCAGTTAGAAAAAGTTCTCTGATTTTAAGGGCTCATGTGGTGACATCGGACCCACAGGATGATCCAGAATAATCTCAGCCCATTCAAAGTTTCCGGGGTTGAGGATGTAGACATCTGGATGGCTCTTATTCTGTCAACCACAAACTGCCACTGCAGTGATCAAAATGAGGAAATTGACATTGGTGCTGCGCATTAACTAAATCTCAGACCTTATTCAGATTTCATAAGTTTTCACATGCGCTCATTGTTTTTTATCGTTATTATCATGATTATTCTGGCGTATAGTTCTGTCAAATGTTATCAAATATATATTATACACACACACACACATATACATACGTATATATTTTTTTCATGTAACCACCCCCACAATCAAGAATACAAAACCGTTCCATCGACCCCAAAAAAACTCCCTTCTTTCAACCCTAACCTAACAATCTTTTGTCTCTCCTCTGTGAGCATAACTTTGTCATTTTGAGAATGTTACGTAAGTGAAATCATATACTGTATTACCTTTTGCGATTGGCCTTTATTTCACTCAGTATGATGCCCTTGACATCCATCAAAGTTATTGCCTGCATCAATAATTTTGTCCTTTTTATTGCCAAGTAGTATTCCATGATATGGATATACCAGCTTGTTTACCCGTTACCTTTTTGAAAGACATTTGAGTTTCTAGTTTTTGACTGTTACAAATAAAGCTGCTATCTATGTAAATACATGTAAGGTTTTTGTGTAAACCTAACTTTCGTTCCTCTACCATAACTATACAGGAGTGGGATTGCTGGGTCATTTGGTAAGTGTGCACTTAACGTTATAAAACACTGTCAGACTTTTTTCCATGTATGAGTGGATCCAGTTTCTCTGTATCCTCCACTACAGTTGGTTTTGTCAGTACGTAAAATAGTTTAAAGTATTTAAAGTAAAAGAATGTCAGTATATAAAATAATTAGCTATTCTAATAGCTGTGTAATGATATCTTCTTGTGACTTTAACTTGCACGTCCCTAATGGTCAATGATGTTGTGTAGTTTTTCATGGGCTTGTTGTGAGTTCATATATTCTCTTTGGTGAAGTGACTGTTGAAGCTTTTTGTCCGTTTTCTAATTGGATTGTTTATTTTCTTACTGTTTGGTTTACAGACCCCTTTATATATTCTGAATACAACTCCTTTATCATATATATGATTTGCAAATGTTTTCTCACAGTCTATGCCTCATCTTTTCATTCTCTTGCAAGTGTCTTTGCAGAGCAGAAGATTTTAATTTTGATGATATCTAGTTATCAGTTTCTTTCTTTTATGGATTATGCTTTTGATGTCATGTTTAAGAACTCTTCACCTAACCCTGGGTCATGAAGATTTTTCTCCTATGTTTTCTTTTATAAGTTTTATAGTTTTATGCTATACATTTAGATCTATAATCTATTTTGAGTTCATTTTTGTATAAGGTATGAGGTTTAGTTTGAGTTTCACTTCTTTGTTCGAATATTGTTGAAAAGATTATCCTTTCTCCATTGAATTGCTTTTGAACACTAATCAAAAGTCAATTGAAGATCTCGTCAAGATGGCAGCGTAGGCAGACTCTGAACTCACCTCCTCCCATGAACACAACCAGGTTACAACTATTCTTAGAAAAATTACTCTGGAGAGAGAACTGAAAACTGGATAAAAAGGACCCCCAGAACAAGGGACAGTCCTCAATGAGGTGGAAGAGGCAGAAAGTCCTTCTGGAGAGAAAAAAGCCACCTTTGCGAGCGGTGGAGCTTCACATCCAGCCAGGCAGGAGCCACCCTGAGGTACGCAGCCCTCCCTGGAGAAGTGGGGACCTGAGCAGGTGCATGTTACCACTATAAGCAACCTTCAGACTCAGCACAACTGAGATGAGTGCCCTACTATCTGGCTTCACTGGCTACTAACTACAACAGGGAATACCCCCAGAAAAGCTATTGGCATAAGTGGAATAATGCCAGCTCTTAAAGTGCCAGTGCACAAATCCATCTCAGAGCAACTTAAAATCACCAGAAAGATAGGTGCACTGTCCTTTGGTGAAAAGAGACTCACCTGGTAGGCTCTGGGTGCATCTCGGTGACAGGTGAGACTTCTCTGGAGACTGAGACATTGGTGGAGGCCACTGTTGTGACCTAGTACAAGCATGCTGACACAGACACTGGCAGACACCATTGGAGTTCTTCCCCGGGTCTGATAGCCCAGGGATCTGCCACACCCACTAGAGTGCAGATTTAATCCAGTTCAGCCAAGGCAGGCAGCCTACCCTAGGGACTGGCCCCACCCAACAGAAAGCCGTCAGGCAACTTTTCAGCCTGCATAAACTGGGTGCCTGGATACTCTACAAGCAGGCGAGTGTGTCTGCCTCTGTGTGAGGACCAAGTGAACTGTGAGGGGCATTGGTGGAGAGCTGGGGGCCTCTGCAATGGGGTGACTGGGTATGCTCCAGGGAGTCAGGAAGTGTGCACAGGCCAGGACTGTGTTGATGATGTTTGTAGACCTGTGGGGAGTGAGGCTTATCAGTGGCAGAAGACCTGTGCTCCACAAAAGCCACCAAGGGGATCGGCCCCACCTTCCAAAACCTGAAACAATTGAGTGTTCCCATGCCTGGGGCCAGCCCCATTCAACTGCAATTCTAAGAGAGCTGACAACAGCCTTGCAGGCCTGAGGTCTATAGCAACTGTAAGCCCCTGAGGCTAGCAACCAGCTACACTGGGTGCCTACTCATTTAACAGAAAAACTGCAAGAGGATTGTGCTATTAGACCTTGTAGCCAATTGTGCTGGGGCTTCCCAAACCTGATTTACAAACAGCTGGCCAGGGGGGAAAGGCCTAGACTCCATGGATACCTGCAGTAAGAGCAACCCTGCCACAACAGAAGGACACCAGTAGCCAGCACAGGGGTCACTCCTGGAACATTTGGACAGGTAAGGAGAGGGAAGCACAGTGCTGGGCCTCAAAAGACGTCTCTTACATAAGGCCACTTCTCCAAGAACAGAAGACATAGCTGACTCACCTAATACATAGATATAAACACAGAGAAAGAGGCATAAAGAGGAGGCAAAGGAATACATTCCAAGCAAGGGGACAGGACAAAACCCCAGAAAAAAACCTAAGTGAAACAGAAATAAGCAATCTCCCTGACAAAGAGTTCAGACAAAAATTCATAAGGATGTTATTGGGAGAAGACTGGATGAACACAGTGAGAATATCAACAAAGAATGGGGAAATATAAAAAAGAACCAATCAGAAGTGAAGAATACAATACTGGAAATGAAAAGTTCACTTGAGGGACTCAATAACAGAGTAGATGATAGAGAAGAACAGATCAGCGAACTGGATGAAAACCTAGAGGAAATCACCCAAGCTGAACACATAAAAGAAAAAAGAATTAAAAAGAATGAGAACAGTCTAAGGGAACTCTGGGACAATATCAAGTGCATTAACATTCATATTATAGGTGTCCCAGAAGGAGAAGAGAAAGACAAATGGGCAGAGAATCGATTTGAAGAAATAATAGCTGATAACTTTCCTAAAGTAAGGAAGGAAACAGAACAGGAAGCACAAAGAGTACAAAACAAGATAAACCCAAAGAGGCCCACACCAAAACACTTGATAATTAAAATGTCCAAAATTAAAGAGAAAATTCTAAAAGCTGCAAGAGAAAGGCAACAAGTGACATACAAAGGAAAGCCCATAAGGCTATCAGCGGACTTCTCAACCAAAACCCTGCAGGCTAGAAGAGAGGGGCATGACTTATTCAAAGTGCTGAAAGGAAAAAAACCTTCAGCCAAGAGTACTCTATCCAGCAAGGTTATCATTCAGAATGGACGGAGAGATAAAGAGTTTCCCAGACAAGCAGAATTTAAAGGAGTTTATCACCAAGAAACCACTTCTACAAGAAATGCCAAAGGGACTTATTTAAGTGGGAAAGAGAAGACCACAAATAGGGGTAAGAAAATTATCCAAAAAAAAAAAAAAAAAGGCAAAACAAGCAATCAAACCACTGCTAGAGGCAAAAATACAGTAAAGGTAGCAGATCAACCACCTATGAAGAAAATATGAAGGTTAAAAGACCAAAATACTGGGGCCGGCCCCGTGGCTGAGGGGTTGGGTTCGTGCACTCCGCTTCAGTGGCATAGGGTTCGGATCCTGGGCGTGGACATGGCACCAGTCATTAGGCCATGTTGAGGCAGTGTCCCACATGCCACAACTAGAAGGACCCACAACTAAAAATACACAACTATGTACTGGGGGGACTTGGGGAGGAAAAAAAGCAGGAAAAAAAAAGATCAGCAACAGTTGTAAGCCCAGGTGCCAATCTAAAAAAAAAAAAAAAGACCAAAATACTAAAATTACCTATTTCAGTAATGAGAAGGGAATGGATAGACAGCCACAAAATAAGAGATTAGATGTGATTTCAAAAACATAAAATTTGGGAGGAGGGGAGTAAAAGAGTAGAGCTTTTAGAAATAGGTCAAACTAAAGAGACTATCAGCTCGATTTAGATTGCTATACATGTAGAATATTATATATGAATCTCATGGTAATCACAAACTGGGAACCTATAATAAATAAACAAGTAAGAGGAAGGAAATCAAATATATTACTAAAGGAAGGCATCAAACCACAAGGGAAGAGAGCAAGAGAAGAAGGAACAGAAAACTACTAAAACACCCAGAAAAAAAAGTAACAAAATGGCAAGAAATACATATTTATCAATAGCCACTTTAAATGTCAATGAACTAAATGCTCCAATTGGATAAAAAAAGAAGACCCATATTTATGCTGCATATAAGAGACACACTTCAGACCTAAAGACACTCACATACTGAAAGTGGGGGGTGGAAAAAGATACTCCATGCAAATGGCAAAGAAAAGAAAGCTGGGGTAGCAATACTTATGTCAGACAAGATAGACTTTAAAACAGAAACTGTAACAAGAAACAAAGAAAGGCACTGCATAATGATAAAGGGAACAACCCATCAGGAGGATATAATACTTGTAAATATCTATGCAGCCAACATAGGAGCACCTAAATATATAAAGCAATTATTAACAGACATAAAAGGAGAAATAGTAACACAGTAATACTAGGGGACTTTAAAACTCCAGTGGATAGATCATCCAAACAGAAGATCAATATGGAAACATTGGCCTTAAATGACACATTAGACCAGATGGACATAGTAGAGATATATATATAGACCATTCTACCCACAGACTGCAGAATACACATTCTTTTCAAATGCACATGGAACAGTCTCCAGGATTGATCAGATATTAGGCCACAAAACAAGTCTCAATAAATCTAAGAAGATCAGAATAATACAGAGCATCTTTTCTGACCACAAAGGTATGAAACTAGAAATCAACTACAGGAAGAAAATCAGAAACGCCACAAAATGTGGAGATTAAACAAAATGCTACTGAACAACAATTGGGTCAATGAAGAAATCAAAGGAGAGATCAAAAAATACCTGGAGACAAATGAAAATACGACCTGCCAAAATCTATGGGATAGAGCAAAAGCTGTTCCAAGACGGAAGTTCATAGCAATTCAGGCCTACCTCAACAAAGAAGAAAAATCCCAAATAAACAATCTAACAGTGTACCTAAAGGAACTGGAAAAAGGAAAACAAACAAAGCCTGAAATAAGCAGAAGGAAGGAAGCAATAAAAATCAGAGCAGAAATAAACAAAATAGATACTAAAAAAAAAAAGAAAAAATCAATGAAACCAAGAGCTAGTTCTCTGAAAAGATAAAATTAACAAACCTTTAGCTAGATTCACCAAGAAAAAAAGAGAGAAGTCTTAAATAAGTAAAATCAGAAATGAAAGAGGACAAATTACAACAGACACCTCAGAAATACAAAAGATTATAAGAGAATGCTATGAAAAGCTATACTGCAACTAATTGGATAATCCAGAAGAAATGGATAAATTCTTCGAATCATACAACCTTACAAAACTGAATCAGGAGGAAGTAGAGAATTTGAATAGACCAATCGCCAGTAAGGAGATCAAAACAGTAATCAAAAACCTCCCAAAAATAAAAGTCCAGGACCAGACTGCTTCCCTGGTGAATTCTACCAAACATTCAAAGAAGACTTGATACCTATCCTTTTCAAACTCTACCAAAAACCTGAAGAGGAAGGGAAGCTTCTTAACTCATTCTACAAAGCCACCATTATCCTGATGCCAAAACCAGACAAGGGTAACACAAAAAAAGAAAATTACATGCCCACATCACTGATGAACATTGATGCAAAAATGCTCAACAAAAGAGCAGATCAAATACAACAATACATTAAAAAGGCCACACATCATGATCAAGTAGGATTTAGTCCAGGGATGCAGGGATAGTTCAACATCTGCAAATCAATCAATGTGATAGACCACATCAACAAAATGAAGAGTAAAAATCACATGATCATCTCAATAGATGCATAGAAAGCATTTGACAAGATACAGCATCCATTTATGATAAAATCTCTAAATAAAATGGTTATAGAAGGAAAATACCTCAACATAATAAAGGCCATATATGACAAACCCACAGCTAATATCATTCTCAATGGAGAGAAACTGAAATCTATCCCTTTAAGAACAGGAACCAGACAAGGATGCCCACTTTCACCACTCTTATTTAACATAGTATTGGAAATCTTAGCCAGAGCAATCAGGCCAGAAAAAGAAATAAAAGCGATCCAAATTGGAGAAGAAGTGAAACTGTCAGTATTTGCAGATGACATGATTTTATATATAGAAAACCCCAAAGAATCTGCTAAAAAACTTTGAGAAATAATAAATGAATACAGTGAAGTTGCAGGGTACAAAATCAACGTACAAAAATCAGTTGCGTTTCTATACACTAACAACGAAGTAGCAGAAAGAGAAATTAAGAATATAATCCCATTTACAATTGCAACGAAAAAGAATAAAGTACCTAGGAATAAACTTAACCAAAGAGGTGAATGATCTGTACGCTGAAAACTATAAAACATTGTTGAAAGAAATTCAAGACGACACAAAGAAATGGAAAGACATTCTGTGCTGTTGGATTGAAAGAATTAACATAGTTAAAATGTCCATACTTCCTAAAGCAACCCATAGAGTCAGTGCAATCCCTATCAAAGTTCCAACAACATTTTTCACAGAAATAGAACAAAGAATCCTAAAATTTATGTGGAACAACAGAAGACCTCGAATAGCTAAAGGAATCCTGAGAACAAAGCTGGAGGTATCACACTCCCTCATTTCAAAATATACTACAAAGCTATAGTAACCAAAACAGCAAAGTAGTGGTCCAAAAACAGACACACAGATCAATGCAACAGACTTGAGAGCCCAGAAATAAACCCACACATATATGGACACCTAATTTTCGACAAGCCAAAAGCTCCCTTGTCGAAGGGAGAGAAAGGAGACAAAGGAGAGTTCAATAAATTTTGTTGGGAAAACTGGACAGCCACGTGCAAAAGAATGAAAGTAGACCATTGTCTAACACCATGCACAAAAATCAACTCAAAATGGATTAAAGACTTGAATGTAAGTCTTGAAACCATAAAACTTCTGGAAGAAAATATAGGCAGTATGCTCTTTGACATCGGTCTTAGCAGCATTTCTTCAAATACCATGTCTTACCGGGTAAGGGAAACAATAGAGAAAATAAACAAATGGGACTACATCAAATTAAAAAGTTTCTGCACAGCAAAGGAAACCATCAACAAAATGAAAAGACATCCTAACAATTTGGAGAAGATATTTGCAAAGCACATATCAGATAGGGAGTTAATGTCCAAAATATACAAAGAACTCATATGTCTCAACAACAAAGAACCAACAACCCAATTCAAAAATGGGCAAAAGATATGAACAGACATTTCTCCAAAGAAGATATATGAATGGCCAACAGACACATGAAAAGATGTTCAACATCATTAGCTATCAGGGAAATGCAAATCAAAACTATAATGATGGGACTGGCCCAGTGGTGCAGCAGTTAAGTGCACATGTTCCACTTTGGTGGCCCAGGTTTCGCTGGTTCGGATCCTGGGTGCAGACATGGCACTGTGTGGCAAGCCATGCTGTGGTAGGCGTCCCACATATAAAGCAGTGAAAGATGGGCACGGATGTTAGCTCAGGGCCAGTCTTCCTCAAAAAAAAAAAAAAACAAAAAACACAACAATGAGATATCACCTGACCCCAGTTAAAATGGCTATAATTAACAAGACAGGATGCAATAAGTGTTGGAGAGGATGTGGAGAGAGGGGAACCCTTGTACACTGCTGATGCAAGTGCAAACTGGTGCAGCCAGTATGGAAAACGGTATGGAGTTTCCTCAGAAAATTAAGAATTGATCTACCATATGATCCAGCTATTCCATTGTTGGGTGTTTTCCCAAAGCACTTGAAAACACCAATGCATAAAGATACATGCTGCCCTATGTTCATCACAGCATTATTCACAATAGCCAAGACTTGGAAGCAACCTAGGTGCCCATCAAGGGAAGAATGGATGAAAAAGATTTGGTGTATATATACAATGGAATAGTACTCAGCCATAACAAACGATGAAATCCGGCCATTTGTGACAACATGGATGGACCTTGAGGGTATTATGCTAAGTGAAATAAGTCAGAGGGAGAAAGTCAAATACCATATGATCTCACTTATAAGTAAAGATAAAAACAGCAACAAACACACACATAGCAACAGCTAATTGGATTGGTGGTTACCAGAGAGGAAGTGGGGGAGGGAGGAGGCCAAAAGGGGTGATTAGGCTCATGTGTGTGGTGATGGATTCTAATTAGTCTTTGGGTGGTGAACATGATGTAATCTACACAGAATTCGAAATATATTACGATGTACACCTGAAAGTTATATAATGTTGTAATCTAATGTTACTCCAATAAAAAAAATAAACCTCAAAAAAAAAGTCAGTTGACTGTATTTGTGTGGATCTATTTCTGGATGACATTCTGTTCTATTGATCTATGTCTTCATTCAACTGCCAATACTACCTGTCTTGATTACTTTAGCTATATGGTAAGTATTAAAATTGGGTGATTTTAATACTGTGATTCCCTCAACTTTATTCTTCTTTTTCAAAATTGTTTTAGCTCTTTGATTTCTTTTGCCTTTCCATAGACATTTTAGAATTAGTTTGTCTCTATCTGCAAAAACTAGTAAGATTTTGATAGGAATTGCATTAAGCTTATACATCATTTTGGGGAGAGCTGAGATCTTTACAGTTAGGTATTCCAACTCATGAGCCTGGTATGTTTCTTTAAATCTTCTTTGATGTATTTTGTCATATTTTGAAGTTTTTACTGGATACATCCTGTGCGTGGTTGTTAGACTTCTGTGTAAGTATTTCAAGTGTGGGGGTTTATGTGTGTGTTTGAGGGGGCTATTGTAAATGGTATTGTGTTTAAAATTTTGGTCTCCAGTTGTTCACTGCTATTACATAGAAATACGATTGATTTTTAAGTGATGGCCTTGTATCCTGTAACTTTGCTAACCCAGGATCTGTTTTGTAGATTTCTTAGGTTTTTCTGCTTAGATACTCAAGTCATCTGCTAATAGGGGCAGCTTTTTATTTCTTGTTTTCCTAGTCTATTTGCTTTTTGTTTTTCTTGCCTTATGCCTTGGTTAAGGCTTGCAGTATTGTAATGAATAGGGATGTTGAGAGTGCTGGACGTCTTTGCCTTGTTCTTGACCTTTAGGGAAAAGCATTCAGTCTTTCACCATTCATTGTGATGTTAGTTGAAGATTTTTGTAGATGTTCTTTTTTAGGTTGAGGAAATTTTCTTCTATTCCTTCTTTGCTGAGAGTTTTTATGATGAATGGGTGTTGAATTTTGTCAAATGATTTTTCATCAATTGATATGATCATGTGGTTTTTCTTCTTTAGACTTTTAATATGGAGGTTTACATAGATTTTTGTGACTATTGAACTAGAATTGCATTTCTAGAAGAAAACCCATTTGTGTTTGTATATACATGCATGTGTGTGTATACACATACATATACATATATATACACATATACATGTGTACACACGTATATACTGAATTCAGTATGGTAACATTTGTTGAGAATTTTTATATCTATTTTCATTGTCATTAACTATTGGTCTGTAGCTTTTCTTTCCTTCTTTCTTTGTTTTTCTTTCTTTATCTGGTTTTAGTATCAGGGTAAGGCTGACCTCATAAAATGAGTTAGGAAGTGTGGCTTCTATTTTCTGGAAAAGAATTTATAGAATTATGATATATCTTTTTTTTCAATGCTTGGAAGAATTTGCCAGTGAAACTATTGAGGCCTGGAGATTTCTTTTTCAAAAGGTTAACTATGAATTCAATTCTTTACTAGTTACTGAACTATTCAGATTATCTCATCTTGGGTCAATTTTGGTGTTTCCAGTTTTTGAAGAATTTGTCTGTTTCATCTAAGTTGTTGAATTGATGTGTGTAGAGTTGTTTGTAGTATTCTCTTATCTTCTTGATGTTTGTGGGGTCTGTAGTGATATACCCTCTTTCATTCTTGATATTGGTAATTTGTTCTTCTCTTTTTTAGTTTGTCAGTTTTACTAGAGGTTTATACATTTTATCAGTCTTTACAAACAACCAGCTTTGGGCTTGATGGTTTTTCTGTTTTCAGTTTCATTGATTTCTGCTTTTATCTATTTCTTTCCTTCTGCTTACTTTCAGTTTGTCTTCTTGTTCTAGTTTCCTGAAATGGGAGCCTAGGTTATTGATTTGAGACCATGCTTCTATTTTAATATAAGCATTTGGTGCTGTCTTAGTTACAAATTGTCCCCAAACTTAAAACAACATTTGGATTAAAACAACATTTATTATTTCGTAGTTTCTGCGGGTCAGGAATCTTGGTGCAGCTTAGCTGGGTCCTACTTCAGGATCTCTCATGAGGCTGCCATCAAGGTGTTGGCTAAGGCGGTAGGCATCTCAAGGCTGGACTGGAGGAGGATTCACTTCTAAGCTCACTCGTGCAGGATTCATTTCCTTGGTGGCTGTTAGTCGGAGGCTGCCCTCAGTTTCTCGGCATGTGGGCCTCTCCATTAGGGCGTTTCACAACATGGCAGCTTGCTTCAGTAGAGCAAGCAAGAGAGAAGAGCCTGAGACAGTGAATCCTAGCAAGATGTAAGTCACTGTCTTTTATAACCTAATCAAGAAAGTGACATTTCATTGCTTTTGTTATATACTCTTCATTAGAAGCAAGTCACTCAGTGTAGCCCACAGTCTAGCGAGGGAAGGGCGTTGCACAGTGGTATGAATACCAGAAGACAGAGCCACTGGGTGCTGCCTGTCACAAAGGGTGTAATTTTCCCTCTGAGCTCTACTTGAGCTATGGCCCACAGACTTTTTAAAAATTATGGTAGAATATACTTAACATAAATTTGCCATTTTAATCATTTTTGAGCACCGTTCATGGCATTAAGTACGTTCATCATGTTGTGTAACCGTCACCACTATCTATTTCCAGATCTTTTTCATCATCCCCAACAGAAACTCTACCTATTAAACACTACCTGCCATCCCCCTCTCCCCGCAGCCCTGGCAGCCTCGGTTCTACTCTCTGTCTCTGTGGATTTGCATATTCTAGGTACGTCATATAAGTGGAATTATACAGTATTTGTCCTTTTTTTATCTGACATTTCACTGAGCGTAATGTTTTCAAGGTTCATCTATGTTGTAGCAAATATCAGAATTTCATTCTTTTTTAAGGTTGAATAATATTCCATTGTATGTATAGACCACATTTTGTTTTTCGCTCCATCTGTTGATGGTCATTTGGGTTATTTCTGCCTTTTGGCTGTTATGGATATTAGTGTGCAAGTATCTATTTGCGTCCCTGCTTTCACTTCTTTTGTGTATATACCTAGAAGTAGAGTTGCTGAGTGATACGGCAGTTTTGTGGTTTAACCTTTGAGAAACCACTGAACTGCTTTCCTCAGTGGTTGCATCATTTTACATCCTCACCAGCAATGGACAAGAGTTCTAGTATTTCCATGCAGCCCACGGATTTTGATTGTTATTTTATTTTCATTTGGTTCATTATGAAAAATATATCTTTTAAATTTTCTTTGAGACATCCTCTCTGTCCCATGGTTTATTTAGAAATGTGGTGTTTGATTTTCAAGGTTTTGAAGATTTCCCTGTTATCTTTCTATTATTGATTTCTTATTTAATATGTTACATCAGAGAACACATTTTTTATGACTTCAATTAATGTGACTTTGTTAAATTTTATTTCATGACCTAAGAGATGGTGTATCTTGGTGAATGTTCCATGTATGCTTGAAACTAATGTTTATTCTTTCATCAGGTGAAGTGTCCTATGAATGTTAAATAGATCCTGTTGGTTAATGTTATTGATTCTTCTATATGCTTGCTTGTTTTCTGTCTCCTGGTTGTATCAATTTCTGAGAGAGTTGTGTCGAAGTCCCTAACTATAATTCTGGAGTTACCTATCTCTGTGTCCAGTTCTGTTGTGTCTACTTCATGTATTTTGGAGCTCTGTTGTTTGATGTGTACACAGTTAGGATTGTTATGCCTTTTTAATGAATTGACCCTTTTATCATTATGTAATGTCCCCCTTTTTATCTGCTAATTTTGTTTGCTCGAAAATCTACTTTGATAATAATATAATCCATCCAGCTTCATTTTGATTAATATTTGCATGGTATATCTTTTTCATACTTTAACTTTTAATCTACCTGTGTAAATTTCTTTGCTAGGATATACTTGGGTCATTTTTTTGTCCATTCAGGCAATCTCTTCCTTTAATTG
Source organism: Equus quagga (assembly GCF_021613505.1). Classification (NCBI taxonomy): domain Eukaryota; kingdom Metazoa; phylum Chordata; class Mammalia; order Perissodactyla; family Equidae; genus Equus; species Equus quagga. The sequence goes on from NC_060267.1 coordinate 98,264,660, forward strand.
GTGTGTTTGGATCATTTATGTTTATTGTAACTAATGATGTGTTAGGGTTTAAGTTTGCCGTTTTATTATTTGTTTTCTGTTTGTTCCCCCTGTTTTTTATTCCTGTGTTTCTCCTTCCCTGCCTTCCTGTAGGTTACTTGAACATTTTGTAGTATTTCATTTTAATTTATCTAAAGAATTTTTAAGTATGTCTTTTTGCTTTTTTTTGTTTTTTTGGTGGTGGTTGCTCTATGGATTATAACTCACCTACTTAGTGTGGGGGACTGGAATTGGCCACCCCAAGATATGTCTCTTTGGCATGAGGATTACTTTGGGCTGGTTACTTTTAAAAACTGCAGAAATGAGAGAAACTCTGAAAAATAGAATTTACTTACCCTTTGTTAAGAGACATTTACATTTGTAAGGGAAATTTCCGTCTGTAAAGGTGTCTCCCTCTGTACCAGGAAGGAGGGGAAATGACCTTATCTCTAGAAACTCTTATCAATGCAGAAGGCAAGGACTTAAATCTGCATAATAACCTTACTCTTGTTTACTGTACTTTTCTGGTGACCTCCCATGACTGACTCCCTCCACCCCCAACATCCTACTTTGTCTTTAGCTGAGGATGATATTTAAGGTGAGAGCTTCTGCCATTTTGGCAAGTTGCTCAGTTTTTCTGGGTCTCTCCCATGTATACATGTTATAAAGCTTTGTTTAATTTTCTCCTGTTATTCTGTCTCATGAATGTAATTCATTGTTTGGCTAGAAGGACCCAGAGTGGGTAGAGGAAATGTCTTCCTCCCCTACATTAGCTTACCACAATCTACTGTAATCAACATTTTCCCGCATCAGGTAGAATATAGAAACCTTACTACCATTTATGTCCCTTTACTCTCTCCCTTTAATGACATGATTATCTTAACTTTTTCTTGTGTATATATTGAGAACCATGTCAAACAGTGTTACAATTTTTTGCTTTCAAATATCAAACATAATTCTTAAAACTCAAGAGGGGAAGCATTGTCTATTATACTTACCCTTTCCATTACTCTTTCTTCCTTCCTTCCTGCCTTCCTTCCCCACCCTTCCTACCTCACTTCCATTGTCTTTCTTTGTTTTTAAATTATTTTCTTTCCATATGAAGAATTTCCTTTAACAATTACAGCAGATCTGCTGTGGATAGATTCTTTTCATTTTCCTTCACCGATTAAGTCTCTATTTCTCCTTCATTCCTGAAAGATATTTTCAATGGATACAGACTTCTGAGTTAACAATTCTTTTCTTTCAGTGCTTGAAAAATGTTGTACCACTGCCTTCTGGCCTTCGTTGTGTTCAGTTGAGAAATCCACTGCTATTTGAATCATTCTCCTGTAGGTAATATATCATTTTTCTCTGGCTACTTTCAAGAATTTTTTTTTTGCCTTTAATCTTAAAAAATTTGATTATGGGGGCTGGCCCCGTGGCCGAGTGGTTAAGTTCGCGCACTCCGTTGCAGGCAGCCCAGTGTTTCATTGGTTCGAATCCTGGGCGCGGACATGGCACTGCTCATCAAACCACACTGAGGCAGCGTCCCACATGCCACAACTAGAAGGACCCAGAACGAAGAATATACAACTATGTACCAGGGGGCTTTAGGGAGAAAAAGGGAAAAAATAAAATCTTTAAAAAAAAAATTTGATCATGATTTGTCTTGGAGTGATTTTCCTTTGGTTTATCTTATTGAGGATGCACTCATTTTATTTAATCTATAGAGTTTTCTTTTGCCCCCTTTGAGACGTTTTAAACCATTATTTCTGCAAGTATTTTTTCTGTATCACACTTTTTTTCTTTCTTTCTGGGACATTAGTGGTTCTTTGTGTTTTGTGTGTTTTTTCCCCAATTTTTTTGTTTTAACCGTGATTTTAAAAATTATAATTTATATATATAAATTGTTTATATAAATTTACATTTTCCATTAAAGAATTACTACCATTTTTATCCCCCCATTTCTTATTTTTTATTGGGTTCATTGCTTATTTAACTGGAGTGCTTCCTAAAGTAATTCTTTCAGAAAAAGTTTGGATATTATAAACTTTATGCTTTCATATCTTTCACTTTTCACTAGTTTGTAAAACTTCTAGGGCTTCTAGGGAAAAATAGTTTGTAACTATTTCTCCACTGTCTTCTGGTATTACCAGTGAGAATTTACAGCTCTTTATCCTTTCTACTTGTATTAGGTTAGTTGTGTTCCAGTTTCTTTTCCCCACTATAATGTCTTGAAAGCAAGGGCATTGTCCTGCTAATCTTTGTAAATCTAGTCCCTAGCATAACACTCAGTAAATTAGACATAAAGAAGTGTTTGTTACCTTGGACTGAAATGTGGAAAATAGATGTATCAGAAGAAGCATGTCAACCGAACATTTGGTCCTCTGGTCTTGCTTATTATTGATATTATTTTTCGGTTGAAAATATTCTCCTAGTCATTTTTAGCTACAGAGAAGTATGCGCATCCCGAGGGCTGCGGGCTGCAGCACTGCAAAAGTGGGGAGTGTGGTTTAATTCTGCAAGCATGTCTGAGCTCACTGCTGGGGCTGGCTGCCACCACAGGGGATCTCTGTGTGCCCACCAGGAGCACCTGGTCTGGCAGAGACATGCAAATGATTGCTAATGCACAGGACAACTGTGGTGTGAATCCTAGTTCTGCTGTTTATAAAGTATATTCCTTAAAACAGGGTATCAATTCTGTTTTCACCTTAGTCTTCTCTCTCCATCTTACTGGCATTGCAAGCATTAAATAGGAATGTATATGTAAAGCGCTTGACATGTACTCAGCATTCAGTGAATCTTCATTCTTTTTCTTTTTCTTTTCAACTCATATTTTAGGAAGCTGGAGAATTTTCTTTTCTGGCTGGTTTAAGAATTGTGCGTGTCAGATTTGCCCATCTCCTCAGAATGTTTTCTGGAAAATATAACACAGAGGCAGAGGATAATGGTTAATCCTTGAAGATCCTACTCAATTCCGGGAGTCCAGTGTTTTAAGATTTTATTTTTGGTTTGGCTTTTTGGATAGGAAAGTTCTCTTTTAAGCATAGGCTCTATTCTTTGGTTTGGTGTCATCTTATCATTTGATGAGGTAACTTGAGTCCTTTGGAGGTTAAATAATGGTCCTCAGCCCTCACACGGTGCATAGCAAAACCAGTAGAAGGGCGCTCCAGCTTTCGACAGCCAGGCAGGTGTTCATTAGACCCCCACTGCTCCTCTCCTGACCTGTGGCCCCTTTTCTCCTTCATCCAGAGAGAACATTCTTTAGGGAAGTCGAGACAGTTTAATTACCCTTCTGTTTCATGTAAAGAAAGGCCTTCTTGCTAAGAGAACGTGTGTGTATGTAGGGAAAGGACTGTGCAGCGAAGGTGAGATAGAGCCCCCATAGTCCTCACAGGGGTGTTAGTGGTGGGCGTGGGTTCGAGGGGGAGGGAAGGTCACTGTCGTCTCCTTCCTGGTTGTCGTGTGCAAGTAGCATCTCCCTTGCCCCGATGCGAATGCTCTTTGTCCCACAGATTGCCTGCTCACTGCTCCTCGATTCTCTCTCTTCCTGGGCCAGTTGCTACATGTTTCTAACCGAATGTTTTGTCATCTTCCTAGAGAACCTTTATTGGTAACTTACGTGATTCTCAGAGTGAAGTTTTCCTCTTGGGAGAATCGTAATCCTCTAATACCTGTTGGAGTATCTGTAGTAGAGTACACTTAGGAGATGGCGTAGCTGGCTTCAGTATATGCCAGGGAGAGCCTTGTCAGAGTCATGCTCCCAGGGTTAGGATTCTGTCTTGTTTGAATAATGGTCGTGTCAGAGTCCTGCTGCTTTCAGGGGACCATACAAAGGGTTTCTGTGTGGGGGCTGCCTCTGTTGCAGGTGGACTGGGAGGGTTTCGATTTGGGCCCACTCTAAACCTCTCAATCTGGCCGAAGGAGAACTTGCTGCCTTTTACTCACCTCCGTAGCCCTCCAGCGCTCCGTAGCCCTCCTGAGCATCAGGAGGAGGCAGCGTGCAGGATCAGGAGCTTCCCAGGGAAGCTCTGGGAAGCTGCCCTCCCAGTGACATTCCTGCCCCTGTCTTTTTCCTGGTCCTCGCTCAAGTCTGAGCACTTTTCAGAGGCTCAGATGGATGAACTGCATCTGGTTACTTTACACCCGGGGGTGGGAGAGCGAAGAGTGCCACGTCATCGTCTTGGCCTGCACCCCTGAGTCCCTGTGGGGTGCAGAGGAGAGGAGGCCTCTGGGACTCCCGTGCCGGATGGGCAGAGAGATAGCCGTCCACCTGGGCACGTGGAAGAATTCCGTGCTGTTTAAGTCGGGAAAACCTCTTGGTCCTTATTTCTTCTGCCCTGAATGCTAAGGAGAGATGATGATGGTGATGGTGATGATGATGATGAGTGGGGGGGTTGGCAAGAGAGGGAAGGATTGTTGACAGACACAGGAATAAATGGACCTGTGGAAGACCTGCGTTAGACACTGAGTTTCCCGGGAAGTTGGTGTTTCCATCAAATAATGAAAAAACCTTGAGGCTCTGTTTTAAGATAGAGAATCTCCCAAGTTTGTCTGTTTCTAGTTTATTGTCTCCCCTTCTTTGTGGCTAGAAAATTTGGTGTACCTTAAGACTTCGGGGACTTTTTGATTGCCCACCTTAGGAGCTTTTTTGGTAAATGTATTCTTTTAAATACAGAAGGGATACATGCTTTAAAAAGGTAATACATGTGCATTAAAAACTTTTTAAAATCCCCAGAAGTGTTTAAAATAAAAACAGAAAGTCCCCACTGCCCTAAGGATAGGGTCATAACTAGGAGTCATTCTGCACTTCTTTTTAACACGTATGCTCCACCAAAGGCTCTAGACTCATCCTGGGGGGCCAGGCTCAGCCCAGCCATTCTCCGCCGCCTCCTTTGGCGCTGGCTGTGGGAAGGGTTCTCTGGTGCAGTGCGGTTGCCTCGGGAAGGAGGAAGGAGAAAGAGACAGGGCAACCCTGTTGTCTTTGTCAAGGGAGGATGTTGGGAAGAGATGAATAATCTTTTCCCAACTGTGATTTTTTTCCTTCTCAAGCCTTGTGTTGTGTGCTGCTAATGTGTATTTAATAAGATTTCTCTCTCTTTTTTAAAAAAATGTCTATAATTTTTGCTTCACAGTTTGAGGCACAGAATTATAATGGAGGGGCAGGAGGAGGGAAAAGCAAATAGCGTGCTCTAAGTTCCACGAGGAGATCAGATGAGCAGAGTGATGAGGCGCAGGGGCTTCGCCTCGCCTCCTGGGCCGAGGCGTGTCGGAGGGCACTGAATAGTGTGAGGCCCGGGCTTTATCTCCAAAGAGGAGTCCTCAAGGTCTGAGCCAGAGAGATTCCAGCGCTCCACGGCAAATGGAGCTTCAGAGTGTGGATTCTGGAGTGGCTTTTCCTCCTTGACCATCTGTTCAGAGATAAAGGGGGAAAGACATGAGCCTGTTAAAGCCTTGCTGTTCTTAAAGCAACAAAAAGTGGTTCCATAAAGAACCTGAGCTCTGCTGAGGGCTGTGCTGTGGTCACTTCTCCTGCTTTCAGGATCAGGCACAGCTGGCAGTCACCAGGGAGTGACTGTTCTCTCCGTTTCCTGAAAAGCAGGGAGCTGTCGCTGAGTGCCTTCTCTCTGCTCGGGCCCCTGTGCCCGCCTGTGTGCTCCTGAAGCCAGGGGCGGAACCTCAGTCCCCTTTTTGTCCTTCCAGTGTCTAGCACACAGTCTCCTGGCCTCCCGTGGTCAAGGAGGACCTCTTACATTCACAGATAGCAGCTGCCCAGTCACTGCAAGCAGACGTTTGCTGAATTTTGCAGGAATTCAAGCTGGGCTGCACTCCTTGTGGGCTCAGTGCCTGATTCATCCAGACTGAAAGACTGGAGTTTCTGAGCATTCTGAATTGTTTTGTGCCTTGGACAGTTGCCCCTATACCCTGGAATGTTCCATTATCTGCCTTCCCTAGGTTAACAGGAAACAAATCGTGAAGAAATGACTGTCGAAAGTGGACTCCAAAGTAGGGCTTGTCCAGGCCCCTGAATCAGAGATTCAGCAGCTGGTGTCACCCTGTGTTCCCAGGGCCTCTCCACAGTCCACCGCACATGCCCGACCCCTAAGCCTCGTGACCTTTGCTTTTCCTGGGATGGGGGCTATGGAGAGACAGTCAGACACAGAACAGCAGAAGGAAAATAAACACTCAGAATTCCACCTTATAGAGAGAAGGAAGACCGGTAACATCCTGGTTTGTACTTTACATGCTGTTTTCTAAATGGTATTTCTCATTTAACAGAAACTTGTGGATATTTTTCATGTCAATAAATATAGGTCTACACCCTTTTTTTTAAAGGCTCATACTGTTTTGTAATTGGATATGTATAATATAACCAATTTCCTATTATTATAAACATTTAATTCATTTCCCATTTTCAATATTAAAATCAACAGTGCGCAAAATGTACATATATATTGTACCTCCATTTGTCCATTATTTCCTTTAGGTTAAATTCCTAAAAATGGTGTTGCTTATTCAAATTATATGTACATTTCAAATTGTGATATATTTTTTCAGATTATTCTCTAAGAAACCTCTCTAGAAAAATATGTTACCTTGTATGTGTGTGTGTATATATATATGTATATATATATATATACGTATATGTGTATATATTATATATGATTTTTCTAGTAATTTTGTGTTCTTATTGTTAAACTACATCTTTTCAGTTTATGTGAAATTTATTTTAGTGTATAACATAAAGTGGGTGGCCACCTTTTTTTTCCTCAGATGCATTAGGAGTTGTGTCAATATCATTTACTGATGGTAAGACATTCTTCTTTTTTTTTTTGGTGAGGAGAATTAGCCCTGAGCTAATTTGTGTTGCCAGTCCTCCTCTTTTTGCTTGAGGAAGATTGACCCTAAGCTAACATCTGTGCCAGTCTTCCACTGTTTTGTATGTTGGATACCACCACCACATGGCTTGATGAGCGGTGTGTTGGTCTGTGCCCAGGATCCTAACCTGCGAACCCCAAGCCACTGAAGCAGAGTGCGCAAACTGAACAACTATGCCACCAGGCTGGCCCCCTGTAAGACATTCTTAATCGATTGATCCATTGATTTGCAATAACTTTTTTTCATAAACTAATTTCTCAGGTTTAGTTAAGGTTGTTCTGTTTCTTGACTCTTTTATGCACATAACCTATCATGTACCTTTAATATATTCATACTAAGATGCTTCAAATTTTTAAAATGTAATTTATTTTTTAAGTAAAAGAGTCACATGGTTGAAAATTCAAAGTGTATAGAAAGAGAGACAATGAAAAGTCTCCCCTCAGCCTTTTCTCCACCCACCCAGCTCCCACCCTCCTCCATATGTAACCACTAGTATTAGTGTTTTGTGTATTCTTCTAGAGATTTTTTTAATGCACATTCAAGCAAATTCAAAATTTATTTTATTTTCCTTTTTTTTTTTACGCAGGTGGTAGCATACTGTACGTACTCTTGTGTACTTTTTAAAAAAAATTTAACATTATCTTGGAGACCTAAATTGTTTTAGTTACTGTAGCTTTATAGTATGTTTTATGTCTGGTAAGACAAAACCTGCCCCATTCTTTTCCAAATTTTCCTCACCATTCTTGCATATGTATTTACTCTGTTAAATTTTAGAATTAGTTTTTCAAGTTGAAAAAAGCCTATTTAATTAGAATTTAACTTGGGGAAGATTGACATCTTTACAATATTGAATTCCTTAAATATTTTCTTGACAGAACTACTGACATGCACACCTCTCTTTCTCTTACCAATTTGTTCATCCATTCACCAGTTGAAGGCCTTTGGTGACTTCTCTGTGCTGGGATTAAGCTGTCAACAAGACAGACATGGTTTGCTCTCTTAAAGCTTTCATCCAGCGTAAGAATGAGAAATAATCAAGAAATTGCAATAGATGGTAAATGTTATCGATAAGGAAAGTACAGAGTATATGCTGGAGAAACACAGAGCCCCGGAATGGGTTTTTGGTGGTTGGGTTGGGGAGACAGATGGAAGAATTGTCAGGAAAGAGATCCAGAATCCACTGATGTCTCAACAAAGACGTTAAGATTGAGAAGGAGTTAGCCTGGATGGAAAGTGGGGGCAGAGAGACGAATTTCGGGCCAGAGGGAAGAGCCTTTACAAAGCCCTGAAAATAAGGAAGAGATGGACAAGTTTGAAGAATTAAAAGATGCTCAGGATAGCTGGAACATGGAGCAGAGAAGGGATTGAAAGAAAGAAGGTTGACAAGATCAGGTCCTTGCAACCCAAATGGAAGCTTTTCTTCAGAAAGGCTTTTGTCTGAAAGGAAATCATCAAATTGTTTGTCACCATATGAGTTTCCTAGGGCTGCCGCAACAAAGTACCACAAACTGGGTGTCTTAGAGCAACAGAAATTGATCTCATGGGTCTGGAGGCCAGAAGTCTGAAATTATGGTGTTGGCGTGGTGCAGGCGCTAGGGAAGGGTCAGTCCAGGCCCCTCTCCTGGCTTCTGGTAGCCTCACCCATTCCTTGGCTTACATATGGCTTTCTTCTCCCTGTGTGTGTCTTTCTCTATACCCCAAAATTCCCCTTTTTATAAAGACACCAGTCATGTTGGATTGGCGTCCACCCTAAAGACCTCATTTTAACTTAATTACCTCTGTAAAGACCCTGTCTCCAAATAAGGTGACATTCTGAAGTACTGGGAGTTAGGCCTTCCACAAATGAATTTTGGGGGGACACGATTCAGCTCATACAAGTTGGGAAGTGAGAAGATGTGACTTGCATTTTAAATTGATAGCATTGGAGAGTGGCTTGGGGAGAAGAAGAGACTGGAGGGCAGGGAAAGGAGAAAACTGTGGCTGTTCATCAATGAGAGATAAGGGCCTGGCCTTGAGAAATGCCGGTGGACTTGGCAGAGGCACAGATGATTAGAGAGAGAGCAAGGAGACAGAATTATGGTACTCAGTGAGTATAAGGCAGCGAGAATTGAGGGCATCTGGGCTGCCTGTTATAAATGGCATACTGAAGACAACCATTTGCCTCTGCTCCTTCCCCAAACCCAATAAAAATGAGAGTAAAGACACGGGAAGAGGAGGGTGATGGCAACAAGACTGTGCTGGCTGGAAATGAGGTAGATGGTTGGTGGGTTCACTAGGCAGACAGACAGCTGGAACCCAAGCCTGCAGCACAGCACAGAAGCAGCTGGGCCACATCAGGGAGCACCGAAATTGGAGGGACCCAGCTCCTCTGAGAGTGGGGTGCAGGTGGGGTAGAAAATGGAAGGATCGGGGCTAAAGTCTGTCAACGAAGCCGTCAGATCCCCTCCCCACCGGTGTGTGGTGATGCACCTCCTTCACGCCTTTGGAAGAACAGTGGTTTATCCTCCAGGTTCTTACCTGGTGAAACTACAATGGAAGGACTTGGGTGTGAAGACAGTGGGCATCACACTCAAGACAAGTGAGACCTTCCATGCCTGCCCAAAGGCTCTTTCCCCACTTGACTCCAGGAACATGGCCTCACACAGGAGGTTAAAAGATTCCATTATAAGAAGTTGAAAAGCCCCGTAAATACTGAAAGTCGGAAGTTCTTCAGTAAAATCTTCTGACCAGAAAATCCTACCAACTGACAAACGGCTCCCATAGAAACAAACCTTGCAGCAGTTTGTTATCGCTTCATTCTTAAATATGAGGGGAGGATCCCATCAAGAGATCCTCAGATGTTTGATAATTTCCTCTAACGTGACCAAAATATAGACCAATATAAATATAAGACCAAAACGTTCAGGCTCTATAGTCCAAAACAAAGAGAGGAGAGGAACACAGGAAACAAACACTGCAGGGGAACAGAAAACTATTTTACAGTTAAAAACGTCCTCAACACTTATTGTAGTCATGAAATAAGAACAGGAGCTGTTGAAAAATAACACTCAAAAAAAGAGCTCTTAGAAATTAAAAATATGATACCAGAAATAAAAAATTCAATGGAAGGGCTAGAAAACAGCATTGAGGTGTTCTCCCAGAAATTAGAACAAAAAGACAAAGAGATGGAAAATATGAGAGAAACATTAGGAAAATTAGAGACTTAGTTCAGGAGGTCAAACATCCAAATGGCAGTACCAGAAAGAGAAAACGGAGGTAATTTTTAATGAATTGATTTCAGAGAGTTTCCCAGAACTCAGGAACAAGAGCTTCCAGATCGAGAAGGCTCACTAGCTCCCAGGCCACAGCTTTTGAAAATAGTTCTGTACTGGGGTACATCTTCATGAAATTTTAGAACATAAAGGACTAAAACCGATCCTGAAAGTCTTCAGAAAGAAGGATGTACTTTCTATTGCTCCATAACCAATTACTCCGGAGCTTTGTGGCTCAGGATCACAAACTCAGAACCATGGAGTGTTATGCTTTTAAAGTAAATATTTTAGACCTATGGGCCATATGGTCTCTGTTGCAACTTCTCAACTCTGCCCGTGTAGCACAAAAGTAGCCATCAATTTTACCTAAATGAGTGGTTATTATGACTGTGTTCCAATAAAACTTTATTTACAAAAAAGCACACAGCCAATGCAGGGCTGTAGTTTGCTCACCCTGCCTTAGAACAACAACGCTTCTGTCTCATGGTTTCTGTGGGCTTAGCTGGGTCCTTTTGCTCTCCGTCTCTCCCAAGGCTGCCACTGAGCTGTTAGGGCTGCAGTCCAACCAGGCTTGACTGGTGTGCGTCCTCTTCCACGCTCATTCTTGTGGCTGTTGGCATGGTTCATTTCCTTGTGGAACCTTGGATCGAAGGCCTCAGTTCCCTGCCACGTTGGTTTCCCCGTAAGGCAGGTCACAGCCTGGCAGCTTGCTTCATCGAAGTGAGCAAGAGAGAGCGTGAGCAAGGCACAGGTCACAGTCTTTCATAGCCTAATCTTGGAAGTGACGTCCCATCGCTTTGACCATCTCTGTTGGATGTGAGTCATTAGGTCCAGTCCACATTGAAGGGGAGGGAACTGCCACTACAAAGGTGTGAACACCAGCAGATAGGGATCCTTGGGCCATCTTAGAAGACTGCACAACTCAAGAGGAAAAGAGAAGAGGTTGTATACAAAGGGTTAAGACCAGCAGCAGCACTGAAAGCTACAAGACAATGGAGCAATGTGTGCAATTCCGAAAAGGAACAAACATTTAATTCCAGAGAACAAAGTTATGCTAGAAAGGAAATATAACTGCTCAGCTATGAATAATATTTACACAGTCCTCCTGTAAACAGTAAATGCTGACCTATACAGATGTTGTGATCAAACTCATTGGGATGATGGGGTAAGGGGAAATATGTATGGAGGTGTGTATAAGAGAGCTAAATTCTCTTCTTACATGGTAGTCAGTCTGTAGATGGCAGAATTAGAAACATGGAAGCAAATACTTGAAGAAACAGCTAAGGTAATCTATTTTGTCTCTGGGGAAATGGGGAGAGGTGAGCCAAATATAGGTAGACTTTATGTACTATTTGATGTTAATAGAAATAAACTTCAAAAAGAAAGGAGAGCTTCAGGGTGATGTAGTGTGATACCTTGGATTAGGTTCTGGATTAGAAAAAGACAACAGTAGGAAAATGGTAAATCCAAACAGTCTCGAGTTTAATTAATAGTAATAGTAAAGTTAGCTTCTTAGTTGGGACAAAGATGCCGTGGTAATGTAAGATGTTCACATCAGGGGAAATTGGGTGAAGGGAATATAGGAACTCTCTGTATTATCTTTGCAACTTTTTTGTAAATCTAAAGCTATTCCAAATTAGAAAGTTTATTTTTTTTAAAAAAAGAGAGGCAAGTTGAAGAAGGCTCAGTGTTGATGATGCTTTCAAGCTACTAGCAGATGGTGGGTACTTCTGAGCTGTAGACACAAGAAGAGGAGCAGGTTGCGTGGGTGGGGTGGGGGAGGGAGGAGGACAGGCAGGACCTCTGTGTTAGAGACCGAGAGTGTGAGCCACCAACCCCTGGATAATTGATCAGGAGCGGATGAGATGTGTCTGTGGAATGCGTGGGAGAGGAGAAGGGAAACTGACTTAGGACAGAGCTCTAATGCGTACGAAAGACACTGGGGGGAAGTGCTGTTCTTTTTTATTGAGATCATAATAGTTTACATCATTGTGAAATTTCAGTTGTACGTATTTCTTGTCTGTCACCATGCAAGTGCTCCCCTTTACCCCCGTGCCCATCCTCCACCCCCCTCCCCCTGGTAACCGCTGAACTGTTTTCCTTGTCCACGTGCTTGTTTATATTCCACATCTGAGTGAAATCATCTGGTGTTTGTCTTTCTCAGTCTGGCTTATTTTGCTAAGCATAATATCCTCCAGATCTATCCATGTTGTTGCAAATGGGATGATTTTGTCTTTTTTTCTGGCTGAGTAGTATTCCATTGTGTGTATATATATATATGTATGTATGTATGTATGTATATAGCACATATTCTTTATCCAATCATCAGTCGATGGGCACTTGGATAGTTTCCATGTCTTGGCTATTGTGAATAGTGCTGTGATGCTCATAGGGGTGCATGTGCTACTTTGGATTGTTGATTTCAAGTTGTTTGGGTAGATAACCAGTAGTGGGATAGCTGGGTCATATGGTATTCCTATTTCTAGTTTTTTGAGAAATCTCCGTACTGTTTTCCATAGTGGCCGCACCAGTTTGCATTCCCACCAGCAGTGTATGAGGGTTCCCTTTTCTCCACACCCTCTCCAACATTTGTTGTTTTTTGTCTTGGTAATTATAGCCATTCTGACTAGTGTAAGGTGGTATCTCATTGTAGTTTTGATTTGCATCTCCCTAATAATTAGTGATGTTGAGCATCTTTTCATGTGTCTGTTGGCCATTTGTATATCTTCCTTGGAAAAATGTCTGTTCATATCCTCTACCCATTTTTTGATTGAGTTGTTTGTTTTTTGTTATTGTTGAGTTGTGTGAGTTCTTTATATACTTTGGAGATCAACTGCTTGTCTGATGAATGATTTTCAAATATTTTCTCTCAGTGGCTTGTCTTTCTGTTTCATTCATGGTTTCCTTTACTTTGCAGAAGCTTTTTAGTCTGATGTAGTCCCATTTGTTAAATTTTTCTTTTGTTTCCCTTACCCTGGTAGACATGGTATTCGAAAAGATGTGGCTAACACCAATGTTGAAGAGTGTACTGCCTATATTTTCTTCTAGTGTTTTTATAGTTTCAGTTCTTACATTCAAATCTTTAATCCATTTCGAGTTAACTTTTTGTGTATGGTGCAAGATATTGGTCTACTTTCATTCTTTTGTATGTGGCTGTCCAGTTTTCCCAACACCATTTATTAAAGAGACTTTCCTTTCTCCATTGTATGTTCTTGACTCCTTTGTCAAAGATTAACTGTTCATAGATGTGTGGTTTTATTACTGGGCTTTCAATTCTGATCCATTGATCTGTTTGTCTGCTTCTGTGCCAGTACCGTGCTGTTTTGATTACTGTGGCTTTGTAGTATGTTTTGAAGTCAGGGAGTGTGATGCCTGCAGCTTTGTTTTTTTTCTCAGGATTGTTTTGGCTATTCAGGGTCTTTTCTTGTTCCATATAAATTTTTGGATTCTTTGTTCTATTTCTGTGAAGAATGTCATTGGGATTCTGATTGGGATTGCATTGAATCTGTATATTGCTTTAGGTGGTATGGACATTTTAACTATGTTTGTTCTTCCAACCCATGAACATGGAATATCTTTTCATCTCCTTATATCTTCTTCAATTTCTTTCAACAGTGTATTATAGTTTTCAGTGTACAGGGCTTTCACCTCTTTGGTTAAGTTTATTCCTAGGTATTTTATTCTTTTCGTTGTGATTGTAAATGAGATTGTATTCTTGATTTCTTTTTCTGCTAGTTCATTGTTAGTGTATAGGAATGCAACTGATTTTTTTAAATTGATTTTCTACCCTGCAACTTTGCTGTGGTTGTTGATTATTTCTAATAGTTTTCTAGTGGATTCTTTAGGGTTTTCTATATATAAAATCATATCATCTGCAAATAGCGAAAGTTTCACTTCTTCCTTTCCAATTTGGATTCATTTTTTTCTTTTTCTTGCCTAATTGCTCTGGCCAATACTTCCAGTACTATGTTGAATAAGAGTGGTGAGAATGGGGGGCACCCTTGTCTTGTTCCTGTTTTCAGAGGGATGGCTTTCAGTTTTTCACCATTGAGTATGATGTTGGCTGTGGGTTTGTCATATATGAAAAAAGTGCCGTTTTTGTAGTTTGATTTTCATTCCTAATTGTAGTTCTTTATATTGATTTATTTATTTTTATGAGACCAGTGGTTGAACTTCTATATAATATTATAATTCTAATCAAGACCTAAAAGACTCTAAAATCTATGGAAGCTGTGCAGAATTATTCAGGTCAAATTGAACTTGTCTAAAGTAACAGGGAGTGGTGTAGACTACGGCAGACTGCAGTGTGCCTGTTCTGCCCAGAGGGAGTGCTCCTGCTCCAGCTGATTGCCGCCAGACAGGAATGTGGGTCTACTGTTGGTGTATTTTCTTATTATTCTAACTCAGAAATACACAGTTTTATGTGAAACCTCTCACTTTTTAAGTGTTGGCAATTAATTAGTTACTTTTAATTTTTGCTAACCAAATAGAACGTCTGTTGATAAAAAGTGGCTTTGCAGCCTACTTGTTTGTGACTACTATTCAAATTCTTTCCTGTGCATGTGGTCACTTTTCCATTCTTTCCCCTGCCCCAAACTTTTATCTGTGCATTTAATCTGCAGTACTCCAGTGAGCTGGCAACGAGCTGTTCGATGAGGCTGTTCACAAATCTGGACCGAGGACATGTTCCTACCCAGTCCTGTTTACTAAACCCCTGTGCCCTGGAAGATGGGAACTGAAGGCTGTCTGCCAAACATTTAGCTTCTTGCTTAAAGGGACTTTATCAAATGGTTATCCCTTGTCACTGATGACCATGTCATAGGGGACAGGGTCTAATTTCCTGCCAAAGTGAGACAACGTGGCCCTAAGCCCTGTGGACCGATTGTTCTAGCCTAGAAAATTAATCTAGCCTGGTAGGACTTGTTCTTCCTAGAGCCGTGTTGGAACACGGCACGTTTTCCTTCCGGGCATCTGCAGATGGACTGTATGTTTTACTCCCAGCCCTACGCTGCTGTGGTAGCTTAGCTGTCAGTGCTAGGAGAGGAGAAGCCAGCCCTCTCGTGAGGCTTATGGACCTGCAGCTTTCCAGTCTTGTGTCCTTGCAGTTCTGAGTACATGCAGACATCATAGTGGCTCTTTTCCAGGTCGTTCAGGCAGATTCCCAGTCTTCCGTGAAGTCTTAGAAATACCAGTTTTGCTGGAATGTATTTGGCCACTTTCCTGAGGTCCCGAATGCCAATCTGGAGACACAAATCTAGTTTCTCTCCCTCGCCTTCTCTGTGTGGCCTGATGGAAGTCTTTAGTCCACATATGACTGAATTTAGAGAGAAGAAATCTTACAAGTATTTTTCACTTTATCAGTTATCGATCGCATATTAAAAATTGGGAAGATCGTCTTTTTCTGGCTTCTACTATAGCTAAAGAATGTTTTCCTGTTTATTCTGTGTCTTTCGAGTTGCACTGTCTTTCTTGCTTAACTGTATGATGCTACTTTGTGTGGAAGACTATTTCTTCTTTTGCTTTTTGATTGGCACCTTGGGATTTTTATTTGTACCTTTGAACGTCCCAATATATTTTCTCTCCTCATCTTGGAGGTTTCCTGTTGGAGGTACTGGTGTCTGTGGCTTATCTTTCTCTAAGAAGTGTAGGTGTCTTGGAAGCTGCCATGATTATATGGACATAATGCTTGCTTTATGTACCGTAAGTCTGATGAAGTTTGTAAGAATGAAAGGTTGTAAATATGAATCTTTTTTTAGGGAGTCAGCATGATGTAGAAGGATATGGGATTTAGAATCAGAAATTAGATCAGATATTTTATGTGAAATTTCTTACCAGTACCCAGCAGTGGGTTAATAAATCTTAAAACTTACAAAATAGGGGCTGGCCCCGTGGCCGAGTGGTTAAGTTCGCGCGCTCCGCTGCAGGCGGCCCAGTGTTTCGTCGGTTCGAATCCTGGGCGCGGACATGGCACTGCTCGTCAGACCACGCTGAGGCAGCGTCCCACATGCCACAACTAGAGGAACCCACAACGAAGAATACACAACTATGTACCGGGGGGCTTTGGGGAGAAAAAGGAAAAAATAAAATCTTTAAAAAAAAAAAAAAAAAACTTACAAAATATTCTAAGTTTTGAATTCAGATCCCCATTTTGCCTTTTACTGGCTGTGTGATGTGGGGCAAGTCAGGCCACTTCTCTGAGCCTTGGTTTTCTTATTCTGTTGATAGGGATGCGGTTCTATCTGTTAAATGTACCAGATTATTATTGAGGATCAAATTAGGTCATTGGCAAGGCAGTTCAAAATTAATGTCAATAAATTATATTGCTGCTGTTATTTAAAAATATCCTAGGACAGTTTGCTGTTTGAAGAAAACATAAGGAATATGAATGGTCACCTTACTTCAGTGAGTTTTCCTAAAGTTGAGAAATGTAACTACAGTTGTGCCCCCCGACATAATGACATTTCAGTCAATGACGGACCAAATATACAGGCGCTGGTTGCATAAGGTTAGTCCCACACAGCCTGGGTGTGTAGTAGGCTGCACCATCTAGGTCTGTGTAAGTGCACGCTGTGATTTCACACAACAATGGAATCGCCTGACACGTTTCTCAGAACAAATCCCTGTCTTTATGGGATGCATGACTATACTGGCCACTGCTGAGTGCTTCTACCCATATTAGCTCCTTGAATCATCACAAATACCATTTGAGAAAGGCCTTGGCTTTATTTTTGCAAATGAAGGCAGGGAGGCCACATTGCTGGGGCATCCTGCCTAGAGAGCCCACTCTCCTGACCCGCACAGGGCAACCTTGATGTCCATCGATTTTGCTTGGGGCATGCTGGATGCGGACCCACCCTCACCTGCTTGTTTCCTTACTAGTCGTGGTTCCAGCCCCTGAGCCAGTCTTGGAGGCCTGGAGCTGGTTTAATTGGGCCAGGACGGTGTCTGCTCAGAGCATCAAAGCATCAGTTAGTTGCAGGAGCTGCCAAGAAGCTGTTAGTTCTAGATCTTATTAAGTTCTCGCTCAGATGGGAGAATAAATGGGGAAGAGTCCAGATCTAACTCAGCATTTGAGGGTTATAGGATAGAGTTACCCCAAAGGGATTGTTTTGAATCCAGCATTAGGTATAGCTAACTTTTCTAGGCTTATTGCACCAAGAATGTTGATGTGTGGCTTTTCTTGATTTTGTATTTCTGGATTGAGGTACATTTTTCAAGGGTGAGTTACTGGCTTGAAATCATAGGTGGTAAGAAAGAGATACAGGTAGGTAAGATCTCTCTATTGAGAAAACAGAGGGAAGGATGGGGGTTTGTTTTCAAAGGGTTGGAGCGGGGCTGGCCCCATGGCCGAGTGGTTAAGTTTGTGCACTCCACTTCCATGGCCCAGGGTTTTGCTGGTTCAGATCTTGGGTGCGGACCTAGCACAGCTCATCAGGCCATGCTGAGGAGACGTCCACATAGCACAACTAGAAGGACCTACAACTACAATATACAACTGTGTACTTGGGGGCTTTGAGGAGAAGAAGAAGAAAAGAAAAAAAAGATTGGCAACAGGACTGATCTTGATTGGCTCAGGACCAATCTTAAAAAACAAAAGAAAGAAAGAAACCACAAAACTTTAGTCCACAATTGTAAAAAAAATAAAGAAATGAAAGGGTTGGAGGCAGCTCTTGGTCGCCACCTCTCTGCTTCCTTAAGGGGATTTGTCTCTCTCTGCTGCAGTGCGCAGGAAGGAGTTGATGCATCTGCCCTAAACCTGGGGCCTTCAGCTTGGTGCCGATGAGCGTGGAGAAGACATAGAAACAAGTTAGTATCCTAAGCCCTTTTATCTCAGGGTTATGTTTTCAGCAAAGCCTTGTTTTCTTTCCTACCTGATCCTGAAATATTGGTGCTCCCCAGATCCCTATCCCATTTTTATTCCACAGGCGTCTCTCTGGGTGACTGCCTATCTTTTCCCTGGCTTCAGCTATCCTCCATATACAGAGACTCCTAATTCTGCAGCATGTCCAGGTCACGACTCTCTGTCTTGTCTCCCTTGTCTGCTCTTCTCTCGGTGTTCTCCAGCTGGATTCACAGTAAGCTGGGAGCCTGGTGAGCATCCCTGACTCGTCCTCCTCTCTCGCTTAGTTCCACTTACAAGTCCTATTCACTTACTTTGAATTTTCCCTCTTAAATCAATCCTCTTCTCTCCCTGCTACCACTCACCTAGTCTCGGCCCTGGCAGTTCTGCTGCAGGCTCTTGGCCCCTAACTGGTCTCTTTTCAGTAGTCCTTGTTCCCTTGGGATCCATCCCCCACCCTGCCCCGAGAATTACCCATCAGAAACACGTGTCTGATGATGCTGCACCTGTGCTCGAAACCATGCAACCATTTCTGTGATCAAGCCCCAGCCCTGTAGGCCAGCAGTCGAGGTGCTTCACTGTGCCTCTGCTGGCCTTGTCCCAGCTTTTCCCCGAGGAAGAGACTGCACCCCTGCTAGAGGCACAGAGCTCCTCACCATTTGCAGAAGTCTCTGCAATTCCCTCCCTCCGTGCTTTGCTTAGAATGTACCCTCTGCTCCGAAGGTGCCTTCCTCACTCCTCTGCCCAGGGAAGAGATGTCTCTTGACATCAAGCTCATGAGTCCTCCTCTCTCGGTGGGCTTTTCTGATTCCTCCCCCTTCTTCCCTTCCTCTGCCTCTGTCCCCTCCACCCTCGGAGCAGGAGCTCTGTGGTCTGTATCCACTTCTTCTGGGCCTGGATGGATTCGAGGTCCAAGGGCTGTGGTTACGCGTATCATTTCCCCCAGCAGCAGTGCAAACTGCTTGAAGCAGATTTGTCGGGGGATGGCAAGAGCCCAGCACAGAGGCTTTGTGGGGTTGGACATGGCTCAACATAAACAGCCGACATCCAGGTGGTTGTATGACCTGGGAGCCATTGCTTGGCTCTGTGTTGGTGTGACCATCTGGATTTTTCACACCTCCTATTTTCCTTACAGCAGTGTGCACAATGATGGACTTCTTGAGCCAGCCAGCTATCGTTGGTAAGGGAAGCTTGTCCCCCTTCAGGAAGGATCTGGCTTCCAGAGTCTTGGGACTCCCTTAGATGCTGGGTGTGGGCCTGAGGGCTTGGGACAGAGGAGGTCCCCATCAGCTTGTTCTTGGGCTGTGTCCTGAGAACACTTACCTGCAGTGGTGGGAGCATGAATGGCATCTTGCTTCAGATTCAGGGGAACTTGTTATGTAAGGAGCCCTGCTGTGGACCCTTTTGTAAGGGGAGGGGCTTCGGCACCTCACACAGTCACTACCAGTCTCTCTGCTCAGGACCCCAACATACCTGCAAAATGTTCTTGCCTGTATGTTTCGACAACTGAGAGCCAGAAGGCAGCAGAGCCCTGTAGGAAGGAGGAATGCGGTTTTGTTGTGTTCTCTTCACAGAGTACCTTGGGGTATTGCCAGATAGATTTTCCTCTTGCCTTTTTTTTTATTAAATGAAAAGCTTTCCTGGCAGATGTCGGAAAGCCACTTCTAGGGCATTGATAGCTACCAAAAAAAGAACCTGGCTTCCTCTCCCCATCAGCTGACTGTGCGCTTCCATGTGTGCTGGCAACCAGAGAAGGCCGAGCGCCCGTGAGTCCCGGCCCCGGCAAAGCCTCCAGCGTGCAACCTGTCCTGCAGGGCACATGGCATGAGGGTCTGGGCAGTTGCTGTCCAGCTTAGTTGTCCATAGCCTTGCTTTCATTCTCTCTCTGCCGAACCCCATGCAGTTCCCAACTCTATAGGTGGCACGCGAGGCTCTAAGATGTGGCTTCCTCTGAGAGTTCCTCTTTCCTTCTTGAACGTTCTGTCTCAGGCAGCCTGCGCTCCTCTCTCCTCTGTCCCTGTGCCTCTGGGGGTTTGGGAGTCTGCTGTCAGCCCACACCCCGTTACCTGTTTGAAATGCAGTCAGTCTCTCTGGGTCTAGGTTGAACACCACTGGGAGGCTGTGGAGTGTGCCAAGGACAGTCAGATAAGCCCGAGCTGGAATCCCCCCAGCCCTGTCTTCGGGCAGTTCACCTCCTCCGTCAGAGCCTCTCCCCTGTAGAAGGTGGCGTGGTCGGCCTGCTACCTGGTTGGGGTGAGAGAGATGACCTGTAAAGCAGAGCCTGGCAGGAGGAGGTGTTCTTGAATGTTTTCCTCCTTCCTTTCTTTTCTGTCGCTCTTTCCTGATCTGCCTATCTGTGAGGAATCTTGTCCTCCTCTGAGTTCTTGTGCATTTGGTAGTCCTAACAACAGAACTTGGTACTTCCTGTCTTTATTGCAATTCTTATGGGTGAACTTCTCTTCCCTCTCCGTAAACAGGTGCTTTGGCGGCAGCATCTGACTTTGTCTCCTGCAAAGCTGGCCCAGCCCCTCGCCGGGGTTCCTTGCTCCCTGAATGTTGAGTGTGTGAGCATTCCATTCAGAAGTTCTCGGTCTCCCAGGCATACCGAGCACCCTGGAGACAGCCGGCCTGCCTTTCGTTATGTTTATTACCTGCACTGGTTTTGACTTTATGTTAAAATGTGTTTTTTAAGAGGAAATAAATGAAGGCATGGGAGGCGATGGACTATCCGTGTGGCCCCAGTGTTCTCTAATACAGATCACCATGGCAACATGGTGGCCTTCACATGTCACCAGTTAAGAAGATGAACTCTTCTGCCCACAGATGCTGAACGGATTGGCCACCATTACCCGGAGCTCCACACAGAGGTCTCTTCCTGAGAGGCAGCAGACCTCATTACCAGGAACCTTTCCTTGGTGGGAGGTCAACAGACAGCAGCTCTGGCCTCTGAGTCCCCCACATTTCCCTATTGTCTGATTCTATTCTCTGTGACAACCCGGTCCCTCCCGCGGCAGGCCTTATGGCATTGCTGATGGGTCTAAGAAGGCCTGAGTCAAGCTGCTGGCTGGGATAGCGGCCAGGGGGCTGTGGTCTGCACACCTTTGTGTGTCTGCTTCCGGGCCCATGGGGAGGCCGGGGAGGAGTGAGGATGGATTTTTAAGTTCAGTTTATCAGGGGGCTTGAAGCTGCTAGTATGATGTGGGCAGCTCTGTTGTATCTCTCAGCTGCCTCTATTCCCGCTGGCTGTCCCTACCCAGTGTAGTCTGTGAGTAGCAGACTCCAGCTTCCCTTTCTGTAAAACCAGACTATCCTCTGAGCCCCTGCCGCACTGCATCGTGAGAGAAGAGTGGAGTGGTAAGCTCCTGGTTTCAGGCTTTTTTTCTAGGGAAAAAAAATTTTTTTTGCGATAGAATATATTGGGCCCAGGTGCAGATAGAATAGGCCTGAATTCTGACAGCCACCCAGGAGGGCATGGCAGCGTTATCTGAGCCCATCAGGCTCAGAACAGAGTGTGGCCAGGGCCTGCCCCTGGGCAGCTTGACTTCCCTTGCCTGCTATCAGATGGGAAAGAGTGCCTCACGGCCAGGTTTTTGGATGTTGCGTGAAGGCAGGTTCAGCTTTGGTGGAAGCTGGCAAGGCAAGAAGACTCCTAGTGAAGAAAAAGACATGCCTACCCCTCGGGTCCCTCCTATAAAGAGGCTGCGCATGCAGCAGTGTGGCACGCCGGACAGCTCGTACCCCAGCATCAGGCCGTGGCTTGTGGCAGGCGGCATCTGTCGTGAAGGCGCGGAGCTGGCCACACCTTCCCAGTCTGCTTGCTAGCCCTTGGTCAGTGAGTTGACCGAGGTCACGAGTGCTGCTCCTGACCAAGGCCTCTTGTGGCAGACAGGTGTCTGAATGGATGCCCATATGCATGTCAGAGAGCACTGGCTTTTGAGTGTGTGCACCTCCAAAGGGAGATGGTACCTACTGGCCCTGGAGTGGTCTTGGCCTAGAGAGCACCTAGAAAGTACGGCATACCCTGGTTGAAGTTCTGCCTGTGCCACTTAGGAGTTTGCGTGACCTTACTCCGCCTTGCCCCGAAGGAGACTTCTCTGCTAAAAGGACATCTGAGGAAGAGCCCCCTGCAGGAGCTTTTGTCGGAAGCTTTCTTTCGTCACAAGACACAGGGTAGCTTCGTGCACGGAGCCAGCTCTGCAGAGAGAGCTGGGTTCACCTCCCAGCTCCACCGCTGGCTGGCTGTGTCTTCTTGATGTAGTGAGCACACCTTGAGGGGACTGTCCAGCTTACAGTAATGCCCGTAGCAGCCACACTAATGGGGCTATTGTCCCCACCCCATTACCCGCTCCTCCAGGGAATTAACTATTCCCCTCCACTGGAGGCACTTACTGCTGAGGAGAGCTCTAGGTTCTTTGGCTTCCCTGGCCACAGTACTGGTTAAGGTGTTTTTTTAAGTATTTATTTTATAGAGGTATAACAATAAATACACAGATCTCAAGTCAACAGCTCCACGCATTTTTGTATAGATGTAATCTCTACTTGGATGAACATAGAGTTCATTTCTAGCATCACAGATGGTTCCCTTGTGCCCTTTCCTAGTTGGTACTTCCCAAAGAGAATTACTATTTTGACCTCTGTCACCATGGATTGGTTTGTCTGTTCTTGCACTTTGTATATGTGGACATGTGCAGTATGGGATTTGTTTCTTTCCAGCTTCTTTGGCTTTATGTTATGTCTGTGAGATTCATGTGTGTTGTGTTTAGCATATGTTTGTCCCTTGCTATTGCTGTGTAGTATTTCATTGTCTGAATATGCCACAATTTATTGATCTAGTCTGCATGATGGACATGTACATTGTGTCCAGTTCGGGGCTTCTGTAATGCTGTATAATATGGGGCTGTATATAATGCTGTTGTGAATATTTTTGCACGTGTCTTTTGATGGAGATAGGCCTCTGTTTCTGTTGAGTATTTACCCGGAAGTGGAAGTGCTCAGCAGTTTTCTCCAGTGCTTGTATCGGTTTCCCTTCGCTCTGATCATGTGTGGGAGTTCCAGGACTTCACGTCCTCGCCATCATTTCTTATTGTCACGTGTTTTAATTTGAACTATTCTGACAGAAATGCAGGAGTTTTAATTTGTATTTCCTGATGATTATTGAGGTTAAGTACCTTTTCAAATATTTATTGGCCTTTAGATATCATCTTTTGTAAAATGTCAGTTCAACTCTTTTGCTCATTTTAAAAAATTGAATTGTCTTTTTCTATAAAATTGTAGGAATTCTTTATATATTTTGAATTGAGTCCTTTGTTGAAAATGTATAATGCAAATATCTTCTCCCAGTCTGGGGCCTGCCTCTTTACTTTCTTAATAATTTCTTTTGTTCAGTCCCATTTGTCAAACTTTTCTTTTACATCTCTGCTTTTTGTTTCCTATTTAGATATTTTCTGCTGTTTACTGTTTTCTTCCAGAAGCACTTATAAAATAAAAGCTTTACGTAGATATAATTCACACACCGTAAAATTTACCCTTTTAAGGTGTACAGTTCATTGTTTTTAGTACCTTCATAGAATTTTGCAATAATCACCACTATCTAATTCCAGAACATTTTTACACTATCCCAAAAAACCCTATACCCATTACCAGAATCTCCCTATTCCCCCAAACTCCAGCCCTTGGAAACCATTAACCTACTTCTGTTTCTATGGATTTGCCTATTCTGGATGTTTCATGCAAATAGAATCATATAGTATATGGCCTTTGTGTCTGACTTCTTTCACTGAGCGTAATGTTCTTGGGGTTCATCCATGTTGTAGCAAGTATTAGTGCTTTATTCCTTTTTTATGGCCAAATAATATTCCATCGTATGGATAATACCACATTTTATTTATCCATTCATCAGGTGATGGCATTTGGGTTGTTTCCACTGTCGGGTTATTATGAGTAATGCTTATAAAAACATTCATAAATAAGTTCTTGTGGCATATATGTTTTCAGTTCTCTTGTATAGTTATTACTCAGTAGAATTATTCACATATATGGTAACTTTTAACTTTAACCTTTTGAGGAACTGCCAGACTGCTTTTTGATGTGGCTGCCCCATTTTAAATTTCCACCAGCAGTGAATGAGGGTTCTAGTTTATCTAATCCTTGTCAACACTCGTTATTATCTGTCCTATGATTTAGCTATTCTAGTGGGTGTCAAGTTGTACCTTTTTTAAATTTTCATTTGCATTTCCCTAATGATTAGTGATATTGGGTGCCCTTTTATGTGCTGATTGGCCATTTGTATATCTTCTTTGAAGAAATGTGTGTGTTTGAATCCTTTGCCCTTTTTATTTTTTTTCTTTTTAAAGTATGATTTTTTTTTTTGGTGAGGAAGATTGGCCCCGAGCTAACATCTGTTGCCAATCTTCCTCTTTTTTCTTTTCTTCCCAAAGCTACAGTATTTATTGTATATCCTAGTGGTAGGTCATTCTGGTTCTTCTATGTGGGATGCCACCACAGCATGGCTTGATGAGCAGAGTGTAGGTCTGTGCCTGGGATCCGAACCCACAAACCCCAGGCCACCAAAGTGGAGTGTGAACCCAACTACTACACCACCAGACCAGCCAGCTTTTTTATTTTTGAGTTGTAATAGTTCTTTATATATTCTGGATATAAGTCCCTTGTGAAATAAATGATTTGAAAATATTTTTGCTCATTCTATGGGTATCTTTTCACTTTCTTGATGGTATCCTTGAAACACAAAAGTTTTTAATTTTGATGAAGTTCAATTTATCTATTTTTTCTTTGGTTACTTGTACTTTTGGTGTCATATCTAAAAATCTACTGCCTAATTCAAAGTCACAAAGATTTATCCCTATGTTTTCTGCTAAGATTTTATAGTTTTAGCTCTTCACTTTAAGTATTTGACCCACTTTGTGTTAGTTTTTGTATATGGTGTGAGGTAGAAGTCCACCTTCTTTCTTTTGCTGTGGACATCCAATTGTACTTGCATCATCTATTGAAAAGACTATTCTTTTCCCATTGTATGGACTTGGCACCCTTGTTGAAATCAATTATATTAGGATTTATTTCTGGACTCTGAATTCCATTCCATTAATTTAGATGTCTATCCTTATGTCAGTACCACACTGTCTTTTTTTTTTTTTATTGAGGTATGATTGGCGTAACCTCATATTAGTTTCAGGTGTATAACGTAATGATTTGGCATTTGTATATATTGCAAAGTGACCATGACAACAAGTCCAGTCAACATCCATCACCATGTAGGATTAAAAAAATTTTTTTTTTCTTGTGATGGAAACTTTCAAGATCCACTGTCCTAGCTACTTCAGAAAAATGCAATATGATATTATTACCTGTAGTCATCATGCTGTACTTTACATTCCCAGGGCTTGTTCCCACCCTGTCTTGATTACTGAGCTTTGTAGTAAGTTTTGAAATCAAGAGATGCGAATCCTCCAATTTTTTTCTTTTTCCTGACTATTTTGACTATTCAGAGTTCCTTGAGATTCTACATGAATTTTAAGATGTATTTTTTCTATTTCTGCAAAAAAAAAAAAAAAAGAGCTGAGACTTTGATAGGAATTGTACTGATGCTATATTTCAATTTTTTTTTAATCTTTCTCGTTTAGGTCTCTGATCTGCAGTGAATCAAATTTTGTGTAAGGTATCAGGTAGGGATATCTGTTTATTAAAAAGATCATCCTCTCCTCACTGGGTTGTGGGAGGACCTTTCTCGTGGTCAGGTGACTGTATCTGCAAGGGCTGTTTCTGGACTCTGTTCAGTTCAGTCGCTCTGTGTTTTTTTCCTTGTGCCAGTAATGCTCTTTGCTAAGTATTGTAGCCTTATAGTAGGTCTGATTATCTCGTGCCCTCCAATTTTGTTTTTCAAGATTGTCTTGGCTTCTCTAGGTCCTTTGAATTTCTATATTAATTTTAGAATCAGTTTGTCAGATTAATATCGATGGATTAATTTGGAGAGAATTGGCATCTTAACATTCTTGAGTCTTCTGATCTCTCTCCCTCCAGATCCGCCCCCCCCCCCACCAATATCTGGATCTTTCCTTCTCTCTATTACTTTTTCCATTTGTTTAGCCTTCTTGGCAATGTTTGGTAGATTTCTGTGTAGGGATCTTAGATCTTTTTTTTTTTTTTTAAAGATTTTATTTTTTCCTTTTTCTCCCCAAAGCCCCCTGGTACATAGTTGTGTATTCTTCGTTGTGGGTTCTTCTAGCTGTGGCATGTGGGACGCTACCTCAGCGTGGTCTGATGAGCAGTGCCATGTCCGCGCCCAGGATTCGAACCAACGAAACACTGGGCCACCTGCAGTGGAGCGCGCGAACTTAACCACTCGGCCACGGGGCCAGCCCTAGATCTTAGATCTTTTTTGTTAGATTTATTCCTAGGTGTTTTATATTTTTGGATGCTAATGAAAATAGTATTGCTTTTCATTTCATTTACCGTATCCTTTTTTATTGCTACTGTATAGAAATATGATTAATTTTTATATATTGACCTTGTATCCTGCAACTTTGATAAATTCATTTATTACTTCATGTGGTATTATGTAGTTTCCTTAGGTTTTTCTACACACACAATCTTGTCGTCTGAGTTTCATGACAATTTTACTTTTTCCTTTCTTGTCCAGAGATTGGAATTTTTAAAAAATTTATTTATTTTCCTGCCTTGTTGGATTTGCTGGACCTACAGTACAATTTAGAATAGAAACTATTCCTAAGTTGCTGAATTTTTATTGTGTGTGTGTTGAATTTTATCAAATGGTTTTCTGAATCTATTGATTATCATGTGTTTTTCTCCTTCATTCCACTAATGTGACAGATTATAATTGATTTTTTTTAAGTCAAGATTATTGAGGTGTAATTTACATACAGTGAAATGTATCCTTGTTGTGTACAGTTCTTTGAGTTTTGGAAAATGCATACTATTATGTTAGGCTCTCTATGTGTATTATAAATGGCATCCTCATGATGGTGACATGAAGAAGGCATTCTTATAACCTGAGTTTAGTTGGGGAAACTGAGACCCAGAGAGGGTCTTACATCTAGTAAGTAAAAAGTGGAGACTCAGAACCATGTCTTGTGACTCCTAAACAGATGTTCGCGACCATACCATTGACAATAGCAGTCTACTAGTAAGACCCCTTCAGGGCATGGCCACAGCTTCCACTCCCACCCTGGGGCCAGGTTTTGCAGAAAAGCTAGGACAATATCCAGCCAGTGACTGTAACGGGAGGGGAAGCCAAGAGTTCGTGGTGGTCCGTGGGAAGGACACCTTAGTCTTGAGGGATCAGGGAAAGCTTCCCAGAGGAAACAAGACCTGAGACTTGAAGAGTAAGTAGGGGTTAACAGGTCAAGGGTGTTGGGAGGGGCAGAGGGAAGGAGGAAGCAGCCTGGAAGAGGAGACAGTGTGCCAGGAGATGAGAAGGAATGAGAGGGACTGATGCGGGTGAGCAGGAAGCATGTCATTCAGGCGTTGAGAGCTGTTTTAAGGGGATTTGAACTGTATTCTACAGACATTGTGACTCTATTGAAGGCTTTTATGCAGGGCAGTAACATGATCGGATTTGTGTTTGGGAAGATGAGTCTTGATGCAATATGAGGAACGTTCCAGACTGAAGCAAGGCTGTAGGAAGGGAGAGCAGTTTCCAGCTGCTGTAGTAGTCCAGGAGACAGTTAATGTGGCCTGAGCCAGAACAATGGGTGGGAAATAGAGAATGGCGCAGGAAATATTTAGTAGGAAAAAATCAGTAGCATTTGGTGAGTGATTAGGAGGGGAGTGGGAGGTAAAGACAAGAACCTCAAATGAAACTGGAGTTGTGTTTGAAATAGGAGTGCAGGGCCCCCCCAGCTACCCCTCAGGCCTGTGTTGCAGCAGCCTCTGGGGTACCTGCCTGGGAACATGGTTTGAAAAACAGCAACCTAAAGCAGTGGCTTGGTGGGGTTGGCTTCATCCTCTTTAACTTTTCCTTGAGTACAGACATGGAAGACCCCCTTTCTCCCCTGACTTCCAAGGTGCCGCTGTCATCTGGGATCTCTGCCACTCCCCGGCTTCATCCTCAGTCTCTTGTGCGAGGTTCTCTTCTCCTTCCCAC
Organism: Equus quagga; assembly: GCF_021613505.1. Taxonomy (NCBI): domain Eukaryota; kingdom Metazoa; phylum Chordata; class Mammalia; order Perissodactyla; family Equidae; genus Equus; species Equus quagga. The sequence continues at coordinate 98,292,747 of NC_060267.1, forward strand.
CTTAAATTTTGGGCCCCCAGCCTTACGTCCTCAGCCCCTTCTCTTTTCAGTCTCTGTGGTTTCCCTGGAAAGGTCACCTCATCTCTTGGTTTCACTCACCCCGTTGGCCAAGGACTCCCCTCAGCTACAGCCTACATAACCAGTGGTCTGCTTGACGTCTCCTCTGGGATGCTCATGGGTCCCTAAAATTCAGAACTTGGCTTATTTTCTGCAATCTCCCCTACTTGGCTGGAATGAAAGGTGTTCTCTTGTTACTTCTAGGCTCAGTTAACCACATGACCGTTTGTATATTGATTTTCTTGCTCAAAGCCCTTTTTTCCCAACAGCAGTGATTGGCACATAATAAGCCAATAAATGTTTGTTGAATGACCATATCTTGTGACTCCAGTGTGTAGCCCAGTGCCTGACACTGAGGGGCACTCAGTAAATGTTAATGATGATAATAATAACTTCACTTATTGAAGGCCTATTGTGTACCTCTCTCTGTACTTGGTATCCCTTGGCTCAAAGATGGGGGAAAGAAAATGGAGCCTCTGCAAAGAGTGTTTAAGGCTTTGCTCTAGAATCCGGGAAGAGAGAAGGGGAATGGACAGTCATGGAGCACCTGCCATGTGCCAGGTGACCATCATCATCACCTCATTGGACTTCTGCAATAACACCATGAGGTAGCCGGGTGCCTCCATGCTCCACCCAGGAAAATCAAGGCTCATATAGGTTACATAACCTGCCGAGATCATACAGCCAGTACTCTAGGCTGGATTTGAACTTCCTGTTACACTCTGCCCTTCTGATGACTGAGAGGCTAAATGAATGAGCAGTTATTTATTTATCTGCCATTCTCATTAGCTAAGCTGCAAGCTTGAGAGCAGGGAATGTGTTTTATGCTTTAGGGTCTGGCACAGAATACATGCTTAAGAAATGGCAATGAGGCGCTTGCCCCGTGGCCGAGTCTTTAAGTTCGCACCCTCCGCTGCAGGCAGCCCAGTGTTTCGCCGGTTCAAATCCTGGGCACAGACATGGCACCACTCATCAAGCCACACTGAGGCAGCGTCCCACATGCCACAACTAGAAGGACCCACAACAAAGAATATACAACTATGTACCTGGGGACTTTGGGGAGAAAAAGGGAAAAAATAAAATCTTTAAAGAAAAAAGAAATGGCAATGGGATGAACAGCAGGAGAAGGTGAGTAGAATGCTGAACTAGGAATCGAGTCTGCCTTCCCCGTTCCCATTCCTTTGCAAGTCGTTCATGAAGTGTGTTGCCTGGTTTCCTCCCTTCTCAAGTCTGTGAAAGAGGGAGAACACTTCTCGCCTCCAGCCCCTGATAGATAGGAGACAAGTTACTTAGATAAGTTGGCAAAGTTTTCTGAGTGCTCAGCACAGCAGCCGGTGAACTTGGGGCCTCCTGCCCAGTGCGGTGGGCCGAGTGCAGAGCCCCGCTCCCCGTGGGTAGCAAGCAGTAGCTTCTGGGCAGCTGGGCTGGGCAGGAGATGTGGCATAGTCGATGTCTGCTGGCTCATGTGGAGAGTCACCCGTTCCTGAGGCAGCCTGTGAAGGCTTGACAAGGAAGAAGCTTACGGGAGGGGGCCCCAAGGCAGACTGCTTTCTTCTCTGCCTCTCTTGGGTCTTGAACTCTTCTTGAGGGTGGAACACTTGCATTGCCAGGAAGGATTGCTGGTTCACCATAGTGAACCTCCTGGTGACACTTTGCCCCAGGAGAATTCTTATTGCTACTGCCTCTCTCCTTGTCATTTCTCTGCTGCACAAGAGTTTACGCCCTCACCACCTCTTCAGAGGCCTCAGCTCTTGGGTCCCTGCTGGGGCTGGAGGGGAGAGACTGGGCTGAGGTTTGGGTGCAGGTTGCTACCACACTGGCACAGCCTCTGACCTTGGTGCCAGCTTCTGCTGTCTTTCCTTCTATAAAGGTTGCTTGTCCCTTTCCACTGGCTGCAGTGCTGTCTTCCATTTGTCTGCCGTTTGTCCTAACCCGGGGTGCCCGAGTCCCTGGCATCAGTTGGGATTCTTTGGTTGGAAGCCTCAGAAACCAGTTCTGGCTAACTTCAATAGAAGGGCATGTGTTGGAAGGACGCTGCTTGCTCACAGACGTGGTGGGCAGCTGGAGAGTCAGGCCAGGATTGAGGCCACTCTGGGATCTGGGGAGCAGGGAACCGGTGTAGCAGGCCTATCCTGTTGGATGGGACAGGACACCAGCCATTTTAACCTCTGGTGCCTCTACTCAGGATTTTCGTCTCTGGCGTCACACGGGATCTTTGCCAAGAAGAGAGAAAGTTCTTTTTGGGAGAGGAGCGGGCATCAGAACCGTGCAAGTGTCTGTTCCAGCCCCTCCAGTCCAGCCCCTGCCTGCCGGTCAGTGGAGCTCTCCCCTGAGCCTCCCTTAGCACCTTCAGCCTTTGTGTCCTGCCCTGAGCCCCTCTAGCCTGCACTTTGTACCTCTCAGTGACTGGCCTCTTTCATCCCAGATATTGATCATTGTGTTCTCCTTTTTTCTTGATCAGTCTAGCCACCAATTTATCAATTTTGTTGATTTTTTCAAAAGTCCATTTTTTTTATTTTGTTGATTATCTCTATTGTTTGCTTTCTGTTTCATTTATTTCTGCTCCTATTTTTGTTATTTCTTTTCTTCTACTTACTGTGGGTTTAGTTAGCTGTTTTTGTGGTTGGTTTCTTCAGCTTCTTGAAGTGGAGCTGTGGATGGGTTTGGCACCTGCTTTCTCATGTTGCCATGTCGTCGTCAGGCATCTCTACTGGCCATGGCCACTGCGTACTGCAGATTTTGTCCTGTGTGTGTGTAGTTCAGGGCTCAGACAGAGATTCTGGCAGAGTTTATATGCAGGATTTAGGGCTCTCCTTCCTGGGGTGCTCCCCCTTACTGTCCAGATGTAGCCCCAGACTCAGATTTCTGGTTTTCTGTTGGATTTCTAGGCTCCAGGTGTGGCACCAAACGAGACCTGTTCTTAGGTAAAACCCATGAAAATGGTAGACTCACCCAGTACCATTTCCTCTGTCTATACATGGCCTGTTCTAAAACTCCTGTCTGCTTCTGGTCATTCTCCAGGGCCTGCAGAGGGTTCTGTTTTATCATTCATTTTCTGCAGGACAGTTGGTCTAATAGGAGCTAATATGGCTTCTGCCATGTGGGAAGTGGATCTCCCTCTGTTTGTACTAGTTGACATTGTACCACCTGTGTCACTAGATGCCATTGGTCTTCAACTAGATTGTGGGGATTGGAAGGAGGCCTGTGGATGTTGTACCCTTTTACAGCCTCTAGTCCCCTCCGAGGGTCCTACCCGGCAAAGTGTTTCAGGCATTTTTAGCCAGGCTTTCCATCCCGTGGCTTCAGCTGCTCCCTCTATGCTGAAGGTCCCCACCTCCCTGTCTCTGGCTTAGGCCTCAGCTGACCCACAGACCCCACTGTCTCCTGGATGCCTCTTGCTGGAGGCCACCATACAGGTGGCGTGTTCACGACGGATCTTGCCATCTTCCTTACCCCATGGCTCTTCCTTTCCTTTGATGTGGAAACGTTCTTCGTCCTCCTGTAGTGTTTCTTCATAAGGAAGCCTCGTCATGGCCACCGCTTTGTTCTGGCCTCATCCTCTCTTATCTAAGCCATTTATTGATCGTGTGGTCTTCTTGCCCTCCTCTCCCTCCCCTTTGCAGTCTACTTTTAACACTGCCCTGAGAGTGACGTTAGGAAAGGGCAATGTTGAGTATTAGCGTCCTCATGAAAACTCTTCAGTACCTCTCCATTCCCTAGACCTGATCGCAGCGTTCAGGGTCCTTTGGCTCTGGCCCCGCCTGCCTCTTTAGGCCCCATCCCCGGTCACTCCTCCTCACTCACTCTGGGCTCCAGCCGAGTGGTCTCATTGCTGCTCACGGGAGTCTTCATGAGCCTGGCCTGCTCATGTGCTGCATGGTGCGTACTTCACTCTGGGTCTTCAGCTGGAGTGTCGCCTCCTCCCTGAACATGAGCCTCCAAGGGCAGATCGGGTGCTCTCTCCTCTTCACGTACGTCTGTGATAATACTCTAAGCTCTATGTTGTACTTAGTTATGTGTCTGTCTCCCCAACTTAAGTGCTGAGCAGCGAACTTGTCTGGTTTGTCTCAGTGCACCTAACACCTCATGCAGAGCAGGCCCAGCAGGACACGTCTCAGTCAACAGAGAACTCTCCTGGGGCCAGAGGCAGGCTTCCCTGGGTGCAGTCTAGTACCGCAGGAGATGTGCACGTTTACTGTCGGCCTCCACAGACGTGCCCTGTGTCCACCGAGCTGAGGAGCTGGTTTGTATTCAGTAGGTAGACTTAAGACTCATTCTGAATCTCCTTGAGAAAGATGAGACTCTTTTACCCCTACCCCCGCTGTCAAAAAGGAGAAGAATGTGTTTGGTTTAATGTCTGGGTGGGAAATGCTACAGGTCTTAGGTGAGAGGTGAGCTGTAACACGTGTGCTGAGGGCTGTGAGGGGCTCGCCTCGTGAGCGTTGGAGCTGTCATTGTTTTGGGCCCTTCCTGCAGAAAGGGATAAAAAGTATGATAAATGCTTTTCAAAGGTGTATAAAAATATGTGGCCAACAGGTATTGATTAAAGAGGAGAAAAAAGGACTCAGGATTTTTGAGCTCTTATGATGTGCCAGGAGCTTTTCACATATGATTTTGTTGGTCTTCACCACAGTACAGATAGAGAAACTGAGGCACAGAGAGGCGAAGTGACTTTCTCAAGGCCCCACACAGAGTGCAGTTCAGAGTTGGGATTCTAAAACAGGTCTCTCTGGCTCAAAGTATCTAATGACATGTGGGATGTGTCTAATGGCTCATTGTAGGCACTTGAACGAACGTCTCCCATTTCTTCCTCTCTAGACACACGCTGTCTTTTCTTGTTCTGTTGGCAGCTTTATCTGCCAACAGCAAGAGACCACACCTGAATGCCAGGGGTCGTGTCTTGTTTCAGCAGTTGCAGAGCACCTGTGTGCAGGCCCGCTGCACCACCTCTGGCCTGTCCAGATCGGGCTCAGTGCTGGTAATCTAGCAGCTACTTTGGAGTGTTTGTGGAATGTACTGAAAGCTGGCAAGATCCTTCTTGCAGATGCTTGCTGCTTGTTTCCTGCTTAAACATCTGGGAGCCCGGGCCGTGAAGTGCTCAGGACCTGCTTCACAAGGGAAGAATGGTGCTCTTTCCTGCCTTTGCCAAGAGGAGGACACAGAAGAGTCTGGTTCTTGGGATTGCTGGTATCCTCCTCTTGTAGTGTACTTCACTTATTCTTTCGCTTTGTGGCATCCTTGGGAACAGGACTCAGGTAGTACATCCTAGTGGCCTGACCCAGTGAGGGGGTGCTGGTGTAGGACCAGAAATGATCAGAGCCAGCTGAGTTGGGGCCACCACAATGCCTCTCAGAGGGAAGAGGGACCGTGTGAAGGGAGGCTCCACCCCAACCAGGGTCTACTGATCCTGGAAGGTGAGGGAGAAGCCCACTGTAGCATTTGCCTTCCTAGTTGTCACTTTGGATTGAGCACTTCACAGATCCAGCCCACGTATGTGCTAGGCGCTCCTCTAGTGGCTTAAAAGGTTAGTGGAACAGACAAGGTACACAGTGACACAGTTCCCACAGGGATGTGACTAGGGTGTAATGGGAAGTCATCAGTCCCCTGCATGTGTGCATGCACAAACGCACATGCACACATGTGCACACACTCATGCATATACCTTTCAGTTCTGAGCAGGGTCGAAACCCTGTACTCACTCTGAGGATTCCCTAGTTAAGGACCCACATAAGGAAGTCAGTTTCCTCCTGGGCAGGGGTGCACACTTCACCTTCTATGCTGGGTCTGCCCCCCATCAGGGGACACCTTGCCTCCTTCCTTGTCCTAGGTACAGAAACCTCCTGGCTCTTTTCAGAAACTTGATACCTCTCTTAAAGATCGAAGATTTGCTGCTATTAAAGATATCTATAAATGTGTTAATTCTGAAAACAGTTTCTAAACAATATTTTGAATAGCAACAGCTCTGTTAGGATAATTTATACAGTGCCTTGCCTGTAGTATTTCTTTAATGAAGACCTATTGAGAAGCAGTATGGGCAGGTGGAAAGAGTGCTGGCTTCATCATTACATGAGCCTGAGTTCAAACCCAGCTCTGGCATCCAATAGCTATGTGAGTTTGAGTTCGGGGTCCTCATCCCACAACCACTCAGTAGATAGTGGCAAGAATAATGATGAAGTATTTGTTGGAGAATAAATATATAACCTCCAAGAAGATTCTTGAAGAGTACAGCATTATTTTAGGTGGCCTAAGTTACAACTTTGTTAACTTTAAAGTGTAAATTCAGGTCAGCATACATTTGTTCAGAGGTCTGCCCAGCAGGTACCATGCCAGACCAACAGCAGAGATGTCGGGCTTCTCTCAGGAAACTTCTGCGTTTTCAGGGGATTGATAGCTATAGATCAATTAGTATATCAATAATTAGAATAATTATAAAATATGTTTAAAAGCAGTGGAGTACAGATGGGAGAAGCAGTTCTGTTTGGATGGAGAGAGAAGAAGTGTGTCAGTCGGGATCTGGATTGCAGCCGTAGAAACCAGCTCTGGCTGTTGGAAGTAAAGAGGGAATTCAGGGGAGGGGTCTTGGGTGCGCGCCGGTGGATGTGAGGCTGGAGGGCAAGGCTGAGGGAACGGCTGGAAGCAGGGGAGCCCCTAGGAGGGCCTAGGTTCTGAAGCCCTACCAGCCAGGTCCTCATTGTCCTGCTGTTCCTGCTGCTGTCCCTGTGGTCTCCATTAGTCCCTCCCTTCTGTGTCATTTATTGAGCATTCAGATTCATGGAACGGGGACTGTTGGATCCTGAGCCAGATGCCTGCCCCTGATAAGTCCAGGGCAGAGAGAGCACACGTCTATCCCCACTTAGAAGAAGGGGACCTCCCCCTGCCCCCTAAGACTCCAAGGCAGGATTTTAGAGGGTGAAGGAAGGGTTGACTGGGGCCCGGACAGTCGAAGAACAACAGAGCATGTGGGCGGACTCTTGAAGAACCTGCCAGGCTGGCAGGCGGGGTGTAGAGAAAGAGGCGTTGCTGGGAAAGAACAGTGGGAGCCGAAAGCAGACATCGTGGGAACCTGCTGTGTCTGTGGAGGAGGGAGAGCTGCACTGTAGAGTGGGCGGTGCTTTCTCGGCAGTTGAGACAGGTCGGAGAAATGTGTTACTTCCCTTTCTCGTATCCATTATCCCCATAGGTAGCCCAGGCAGGGATTATAGACGGACCCCCCAGAGTTTGAGCAGACTTCTGAATGGCCCCGGGGACCCAGGCATGATAGCTTGCCTCACAGGCCATCAGGTGTCTGCCACCATCTTCCACAGGTCGGCCTCTGGGCAGTGTCAAGGGAGCAGACCCAGAGCCCAGTGGGCCCCATGCTGGCCCTAGGGCAGCTCTTCTGTGTTCTTGATGCCGTTGTTTTAGCCGCCCAGGTTGTAGGTGCAGACGATAGAGGTAGGACGGTGCTGCACAGAGCCCATGATCTCTCTGGTAGGCGTGAAGCACTGCTGACCTGCCTGCTGGCACAGTTATAGGCCCAGAGTATGACCTGGGCCACAGGTCACCTGTTCCAGGTTAGTTAGGGCTGCTTCTCTGACTCCTTCACCTCACTCTGGACTATGCTTTGTAACCCATTAGCACACCTGACCCTCAGGTTTGAGGGTCCCATCAGGTCGGGAAAGGATTGCTCTGGAAGCCTCTGGGCATGGGAGAGCCCACACTCACACTCAGCCGGCTCTGCTCTGTATTTCCCTCTGACCTGAGTCGGAGCTGTAGATGGGCCCTTGTTCTCTTTGAGGAGCTATAGCTCAGAGTCACGTCATGTCAGAGCAGTGTCTCTGAACTCTTAATGTTTGTAGCTGCACTGAGAAGCAGCAGGCAGCTGAGTTGAATCCTGGCTCCCTTTCTCCCTCCCCCATCTCTGTCTTTTCAGCCTATAGATTTCGATACTGGGTAAGCTTGCTCTGCTCCACTCTTGCTTATTTCAAGTGGCATGTTGTTACCCTGCACCGAAAGACAGTCCCTGCCTCACTCACAGGCAGGCATTTTATTCTCCATCATTACTTTTTAAAAGGTGTTCAGCTAGAAAATTGCATATTATTTCCTCTGTAAAGATTTCTCCTTGCTGCCTTTGTGTACCATACAGCTGTCATAACCACAGTTGATATTTTGTGTGCCTGCGCTTGCAAGTGCATGGTGCAGGAAGAGAGATAATCAGGCCATCCTCTTGGGCAGCAGCCTTCCATTTCAGCTTTTATGAACTGGATTTAAAAAATAAATAAATCAGATCATATCACTCTCCTGCTTAACACTCTCCAGTGCTTCCCGCTGCTCATAGAAGACAGTGTATGCTCCTTGGCATGGCCTGCCAGGCCCCACTCCTGCAGCCTGGCCTGTCTCCACACCATCTCTCCCTGCTCCTCCCGCTCCGCCCATCTGTTTGTTGGTTTTCTCTTCTCCCTGTACCTTGAGTGTGTCGCGTTTGTTCCCACATTAGGGCCTTCACGTTTGTGTTTTCTCCACTGGGAACAAGGTTCCCCAGATCTTTGTGGGTCTCCCCTCCTGCCATTGGGCTCTCAGTGCAGACGTCACCTCTTCGAGGGCTCTTGTGTGGCCCCCATTGTCTCCGGTCCTCACCCACCTCTCTGGGCTGTCACTGTCCTCACAGCCCTTCAGCACTGTCCAACATTTTTCCCTTGTTAGTTGTGTTCACCTCTCCATCCCCTCCTGTGTGTCTCATTCATTGCAGTACACTACTCCAAGAATAGTGCAGCTATGTGAGCAGCGAGGACATCTCTGTGACCGGCCGAACAAAGAAAAGAGTGAAGCAGCAGCAAGGACATTTGTATGGGGAGAGGCAGAGGTGCTGATAGGTCAGGGCATCTGCGGGAGGCGTGGGCCATGCCAAGGGGTGGGGACTCCCTGAGACCAAGGTCCAGGCTCTGAGCTCCAGGAACCAGGCCCACAGACGGGGGCTGGTGCCGGGTTGCCAGTACGTCAGCAGTCCTGTCCACAGGCAGCAGTTTTCATCCACACTCACCTAATGCCCCACTTTCCAGTTTTTCATATGGAAATCAAATTGTTTTTATGTAAAAATTCTGGTTTTGTAAATGCTGGTGATTGATTCAATTAAAAACCAAACCAAACCAAAACCACCTTAGCAGACCCAACAAAATAGGATCATGCAGCTCATGGGGGCTGGCTTGACTTTCTTCTTTCCTGACTCATTCTTTCATCTGTTCAGCAAATGCTTAGTGATCCTCACCCTGAGCTCAAAGCCTCAGATGGGAGACAAAAGTTCCTTGTCCTCAGGGGGTTCATGATCCATGGGAGGGACAGATAAGCAGTCGAAAACAATGCTGAGTGACAAGGAGTGTGTTAGAGGAGGGCGCCTCGCCAGCCTTCTTTTCCAGAGGAGACTGGGCAGTCTCTTGGGGCTTTCATGCAGGCGGGCCCATGTGGTTCACTGTTGCTCTGTGCTGATCTGGGGTTCCTCCTGCCCACCCTATCTCTGCTGCCCCACCGTTAAAGGGAATCGGGCACCGGAGTGGCTGTATTTAATCTCCGACCCTTATCATTCCTGTGCCTTAAAACTCTGTTAGAAGCTGCAGAGGTGATATTGTGGCTTCTTAATACCATCTGGCTTGGAAAATTATACCAGGTAGGACTTTATTCCTCAGGGAGATGAGGCCCATACTTTAAAATTTTAGCTCTACCGTGTACTGATTGTGCGGCTCTGGGTGACTTAATTACTCTGTGCCTCATTTTTCTTGCCTTTTAAGTGGATTTAATAATAGTTCTCTACCTCACCGGGCTGTTGTGTGAATTAAAGGAGCACTTAAGTAATTATTTATTAACTGTTAATAAATGGTCACTGCTGCTTTTATTGACTTGTCCCTGATTGTTTCACGAGACTTCTCTGATTCTTCTTTCTGTTATAACCACTATTATACTTTTTGCCCAATATCTGGGTGTTGCTAAGAGGGAGTAAGTCTGCAGAGAGCATGGTGCTCATTGGGCCAAGTGTGTGACATGCATAGAGTTTACTGGCAGTGCACATTTCCCACGGCCTCCTTTCCTGTGGTCTTGTTCTTTTCTTCCTCTGGCTATGTCGGGACAGCAGGCTTAGGTTGCTTTGGAGGCCATCTGTCCTGTTACCCCTCACACCTGCAGCCTCGGTTCTCTCATCCTCCATATGTGGGCACTGTGTCCGCACTACGGATGGGGGGCGTCTCAGCACTGCAGCCAGTGGGTGGAGATTGGTACGGAAGCAGCATGAGCAGACACAAGCCTTCAGAATGAGACCATTTTCATGCAGCTTTCCCTGGTAATAAAAGGAGATGGGGGCTGCAGAGAGAGCCTACAATATTTCAGCAGATGGTCTGGTAATAGGATGTTTTTTCAAAGTTTTCTGCAAGGCATCAGTGACTCTTAGAAAATGTGCATTGAGTATTAAGGGAAAAAAACGTGGTTTTGAGCACTCCTCCATGGCCCATTGCTGAGTTGCCCTCTCTTTCCTGGCACAACAGGTGGTTTTGGAAGTGAGAAGGGTGATCCTAGAGCAGTGGACTCTCCTGATTTCTCCATAGACTCTGAGGAGCTGGGCCTTGGTCCTGGGCCCAACAATGCCTCTGCAGCCCTGAAGCCCCCACTCCTCTCCTGGACTCTGGCCTGGAGAGGATCCATTTGATAGTCCATGAAGGAAGGTCTGCAGTTCTGTGTTCCCATGATAAACTGCAGCCCGCCTCCTGAACTGTGCTGACCCCAAGGAGCAGTGTGCACGTGTCTAAGCCGAGTTACGGAAGGAAGGGAGAGCTGGATGCTTTGGACATAATTTCTCCTTCAGACTCAGAGCAGACACACCCAGGCATTCTCAGGACCCCTACATCAGGGCAACATCACTGCAAACTCTTATGGCAACCCTGTGAGGAAACCTGCATTCAGAGAAATCAAACACCCCATCCGGTATCTCGTGGCAAATAAGTGTTAAAGCCAGCATTTGAACTCAAGGCTCTTAATCGCAGTGTACTATCTTCCTAAAGATTAGCATACTCCCTACCCCCAAATCAATTTCCTGATAACATCGTTCATTTTATTCTTGTGGTAAACACAACATGGTCTCCAACCTCCAGGAACTTGCAGTCTAGAAGGAGTACAAGCGGGAAAACAGACAAGCAAACACACGATTTGTCGTCTTGCAACATATCTCTGTATACACACAAGTACATGCACATCTCAAGTTAGCATCTGGCAACACTTGGCAGTTTATGTAAGCATATCCCTGTGCTAAATACCACATTAGCTGTGTAAATAAATGTAGCTATGTATAGATGACACATATAAATACAAGGTGTCCTGTTTCATCTATTTTCACAGTATAGGTAGATACAGTTTCCTGTTTTCAGTCCAGAGACAGGGGGAGTCACTGTGTTTCCTTCCTCCTCCCTTGCGTTTAGTTAGTCCGTCCTCTCCCGTGGGATCCTCTTCCCACTTCCACCAGGCTTCGATCTAGTCCTCCTCCTCATCTCTAACCTGGATTACCGCCTCGGCCTTCCAACTGGTCTCCCAACTGCAAGTCTTTCTTTTTTCCTTAATATTTTGATAACTTTATTTCAATAGAATTGGTTTCCTTTGTAATCCTGTTTTTTAACATCTTTATAGATCTATAATTCATGTACCATAAAATCACCCATTTAAAATACACAGTTCAGTGGTTTTTAGTATATTCACTGAGTTGTGCAACCATCTCCCCAATCTAAGCTTAGAACATTTTCATCACCCAAAAAGAAACCCTGGACCCCCTTAGTCGGTTCACATTCTCCCCTCCTCCTAGCCCTTAGAAACCACTAATCTACTTTCTTACTCTGGTTATTTCATATAAATCTCTGGCTACTTTCATTTAGCATACTGTTTTTAAGGTTCATCCGTGTTGTTGTATGTATCAGAACTTCAGATATTTTAATGGCTGAATAATAATCCATTGTGTGGAGATATCACATTTTTAAAATCCATTCATCAGTTGATGGACATTTAGGGGGTGGGTATATGGGAAAATGGGGATTGACTGCTGATGGATACAGAGTTTCTTTTTGGAGTGATGAAAATGTTCTGGAATTAGATGGTAGTGATGGTTGTACAACCTAATGAATATGCTAATAACTATTGAATTGTAGATTTTAAAAGAGTACTTTTTTTTTTTTTTTTTTTTAAAGATTTTATTTTTTCCTTTTTCTCCCCAAAGCCCCCCGGTACATAGTTGTGTATTCTTCGTTGTGGGTTCCTCTAGTTGTGGCATGTGGGACGCTGCCTCAGCGTGGTCTGACGAGCAGTGCCATGTCCGCGCCCAGGATTCGAACCGACGAAACACTGGGCCGCCTGCAGCGGAGCGCGCGAACTTAACCACTCGGCCACGGGGCCAGCCCCTAAAAGAGTACATTTTATGGCATGTGAATTATGTATCAATAGAAAAATCCAAAGACATTTTTACAAAAGAAGACATCTGTGATAGTTACTATACATAGACATATTAAGAAACAGGACATAAAGATGTAATAAGGGAGAAGAAACACGTGTGGCCTGCGTGAGAGAGAAGTTGACATAGAACAACCCAGAGCATCTCAGGGTCAGTTCAAGTGCAGATCATCTCAGAGTTCTATTTGTCTTCAAGATTTGCCTTTTGCATTAAAAGTTTTTTGTCCGTTATGATTGTGGATAGATATATTTTCTTTTCTTGTTGAATGTTTAATAATAACACTTTTATCATCATGCTAATCACTCTTGTCTGCCATTTATTTTTTTCAAAACTACAGTGTACCAGATACTGCATGTAATGCTTTATGTACAGAATCTTATTTAACTGCAACCTCATGAAATATAGGTGGTAATAACCTCCCCATTGTACAGATTAGGAAACTGAGACCCAGAGAAGTTCTGACCGGACCAAGGTCACTAGGTAGGAAGTGGCAGATCTAATATGCAAATCTAGTGTTTTCTACTTCTAAAGCCCACTTTCTTAAACTACTGCTCTACATCATCTTTTAAAATTAGAGTACATTATCATTAATCTGCAGGAAGGGTTGTGTGGAACATAAATTAGGCCCATCAGGGATCTTGCTGGGTCTGTGAGATGTCATTATACCCATCATGTATCTTTTCTGTAGGCGTGATCTAGTGCATTGTTACTCAAAGTAACATTACCTGGGAGATTGTTGGAAATGTGTAATCTTGGGCCCATCCCAGACCTGTAATTCATAATCTGTGTTTTGTCAAAATCCTAGGTGATTCAAATGCACTTTAAATGTTTGAGAAGCTCTGTTATAGTACATGGTCTTAGAGGCATCCAGTTTGAGGTCAACTGTTGATTTTATATTATCAAAATGCACGGTTCAGGATGGAATATTGTGAGTTGGTGAACCTGAAGTCAGGAAACCTGTGTTCATAACCCTACATCTGTGTGAGCTAGAGCAAGTCGCTTAATCTGAGTCTTGTGTTATTCATACATGAAATGAGAAATTTTTTTGTTTGCCTTAATTTTTTAAAAATAAAGCACTTAAGGGGCTGGCCCCGTGGCCGAGTGGTTAAGTTCGCGCGCTCCGCTGCAGGCGGCCCAGTGTTTCGTTGGTTCGAATCCTGGGCGCGGACATGACACTGCTCATCAGGCCACGCTGAGGCGGCGTCCCACATGCCACAACTAGAAGGACCCACAACGAAGAATATACAACTATGGACCGGGGGGCTTTGGGGAGAAAAAGGAAAAAATAAAATCTTTAAAAAAAAAAAATAAAGCACTTAAGGCCATTAATGTACCTCTCAGATACTTCATTAGCTATGTCACACTTTTTTTAAATGTAGAACTTTCCTTCTTGTAATTTTGAAATTTCTATTACTTATTTTCTCTTAGCCTGTGAGTTATTTAGCAAAGCATATCACCAAACCCATTTTTAACTATCTTTTATATTATTGATCTATAATTTAATTATATTGTTATCAGAGAAGTAAATCTGTATATTGATACATTGAAATTTGTTAATTTTTGTGGGTGTGACTTAAAGAGTGATGAGTTTTTGCAAATGTGCCACTCAACCCTTAAAAGAATATAAATATTCAATTTTGGGTAGAGCTTCTAGAAATATGTTTATTAGACCAATCTTATTAATTTTATTATTCAAATCTTCTAAATTCTTATTAACTTTTTCTCTGCAATCTTAGGGGAAAAGCATTCAATATTTCACCAATAAGTATGATATTATCTGTAGATTTTCTGTACATGCTCTTCATCAAGTTAAGGAAATTTCCTTCTGTTACTGGTTTACCGGAAGACTTTGTTTCATACATGGGTGTTGTATCTGTCAAATGCTTTTCCTGCATCTACAGTCATGCGTCACATGTGAGAGGGATATGTTCTGAGAAACACGTCGTTAGGTGATTTTGTCGTATGAGCATCATATTACACAGACCTAGATGGCATAGCCTGCTACACACCTAGGCCATGTGGTACTAATCTTGTGGGACCACCATTGTATAGTCCATTGTTGACTGAAACATCTTTATGTGGCACGTGACTGTATTTGAAATGATAATATGATTTCACTTCTTTTATTTGTTAGTATGGTGAGTATGTTGATTGATTTTTACATGTTAAAGCAACCTTGTACTCTTGGCATAAATCTCGGTTGATCATGAAGTGCTGTGTTTTTTACATATTGAAGGAATTGATTTGCTAATGTTTTTGTTAAGGATTTTTACATCTCTTTTCTTAAGTGATATTGGTCTGTAAATTTCTTTTCTTGAAATGCCCTAGTTTGGTTTGCTATTATAATAGCCTCATAGAATGAGTTAGACAGTGTTCCCTCCTTCTCTCTTTGCTGAATTTGCTTAGAAATGATGTGATTTCTTCCTTAAATATTTGATAGAATTAATCAGTGAAGCCATCTGGGCACAGCAGTTCTTTGGGGTAAGGTTTTGTTTGTTTGTTTGGTTCGTTTTGTAAATCAAGGAAAATTACGTATTTTAAACTTATCATAGGTATACAGTTTGTATATTTCTATTGTAGCATTCATCACATTGTATTTATTAGTTATTTGGTTAGTTAAACTTCTTGGATCTATGGATTTATACTTTTTAACATATCTGGAACTTTTTTGTCCATTGTTCTTAAAATACTCAAATATTTTTCTACTACCACCCGCTCCCCCAGGAATCTGATTACATGTATGTCACCAACTGATACTGAAATTATTCCACAGGTTACTGAGGTGGTATTTACTTTTTCAACCTTTCATTTCAAACATTTCACTTTTCAGCTCTCAAAATTCTATTAGGGTCTTTTTAGTATTTTCCATTTATCTCATTATGTTCACATTTTTCTTTAAATCCTGGAACATACTTATAATAGCTATTTTAAAGTCCTCATCTCTGAATCCCATCATCTCTGTCATTTCCAAGTCTCTTTTTAAGGACTAATTTTCCTCTTGATTAGGAGTCATGGATTGTTTAGTAATATTTGTAATTTCTAAACATTTGAGGATTTTCTAGGTGTTTTGCTATTATTAATTTCTAATTTAATACTTTTGCGGTCATAGAACATGCTTTGTATGAGTTCATATTTGTATGAGTTTAGATTTTTTATAGCCTGGGATATGAGCTATCTTCATGACTGTTATATGTTCACTTAGGAAGAATGTGTTTTCTGTAGTTGTTAGATGGAGTGTTCTATAAATGTCAACTAGGTCGCGTTGCGTGATAATATTGTTCACATCTTCCATATCCTTGTTGATTTTTTTTTTGTCTAGTTATTCTATCAATATTTTGAGAGAGGGATATTAAAGTCTTCGACTATGATTGTGGATTTGTTTATATTCTTCTTTAGACTCAGATTTGCTTATGCATTGGGATTTTTGTTATTAGGTACATACACATTTAGAATTATTTTTTCTTTTTGAATAATTGTCTCTTTTATGATTATGAACTGTCCCTTTTTATACCTGTTGATTTTTTTTGTCTTGAATTCTCCTTTATCTGATATTAATATAGCTACACTAGCTTTCTTATACTTAGCATTTGCATGATATATTTTTTCCATTCTTTTTTTAAAACCCATTTGTGTTTCTATATTTAAAATACATTTCTTATCAATAACATATAGCTAGAGTTTTGCCTTTTCTTTGGGGAGTGTAGTAGGCAGAAAAATAGCCCCCAAAATGTTCACCTCCTCATCCCCAGAACCTGTGAATCTATTCTCTTCTGTGGTAAAAGGGACTAAGTTAAGGGCATCTGACGGGGATGTTATCCTGTATTATCCAAGTGGGCTCACTGTAATCTCCAGAGTCCTTATCAGGGAACAAGGGAGATAGGAAAAACAGAGAAGGAGATGCGAAGATGGAGCAGAGGTCACGGTGATGTGAGGCCATGAGCCAAGAAATGCAGGCAGCCTCTAGAAGCTAAAAAAGGTAAGGAAATAGATTCTCTAGAGCATCCAGAAGGATTCACGATGCCAACACCATGATTTTAGACAAAAAAGACCCATTTGAGACTTCTGACTTCTAAAACTATAAGAGAATAAATTTGTATTGTTTTAAGCCACTAAGTTTTTGGTAATTCATAGAATGGCAATAGGAAACTAATACGGGGGTTAAGTCTGTTTACAGCTAATGTGATTATTTTTATGATTGGACTTAAATCTACCATATTGATATTTGATTTCTATTTGTTCCATCTGTTCTTTGCTTCTCTGTTGCTAATTTCTTATAGGTTTTTTCAGGAGAGAGGGTGAAGATGAATCAATATATTTTACAGTTCCATTTTATCTCCTCTATTGACTTTTTATTTGTGTCCTTTTGTGTTACTCGTTTAGTGGTTGCTCTAGAAATTACTTTTTTATTCAAAAAATATTCCATTACTTTAGGAATTATTTAAGAGCTTTACAAAAGCATCCTGCTTGGGATTTTTCTGAGCTTCTTAGATTGGTTATTTGTTGTCTTTAATTAATTTTGGAAAATTCTTAGCCTTTATCTCTTCAATCTTTTGCCCCACTTTTCTCTTCTCCTACCAGAACTCCAATTCTATATCATTTGCTATTGTCCTATAGATCTTGGGTGCCTGTTCCATTTTATTTTATTTTATTTTATTTTTTTAAATTTTTTTTTTTAAAGATTTTATTTTTTCCTTTTTCTCCCCAAAGCCCCCCGGTACATAGTTGTGTATTCTTCGTTGTGGGTTCCTCTAGTTGTGGCATGTGGGACGCTGCCTCAGCGTGGTCTGACGAGCAGTGCCATGTCTGCGCCCAGGATTCGAACCGACGAAACACTGGGCCGCCTGCAGCGGAGCGCGCGAACTTAACCACTCGGCCACGGGGCCAGCCCCCCATTTTATTTTTAATGCTGTATCTCTTTGTGTTTCAATTTGGATAATTTCTAATGACTTGTTTCCAAGTTCATTGATTCTTTCCTCTGCTCTGTCCTGAAATAAACCCATGATTTCATGCTATATTGTGCTAAAAATTCATTTCTGGCATTTCCATTTGGTTCTGTTTTATAGTTGGTGGTGGTTTCAATCAAAATGGTGGAGTAAGGACCTCTGAAAATCCTCTGTTTCATGAAAGCAATGAAAATGGTCAGAATCTATTTTTTTCAGTACTCTGAAATTAACCAAAGGCTTGCAGCAATCCAGGAGCATTTGTTCAAGAAAAATGGGTGAATCTCAGTAAGGACAGTGAGCTTTGTGGCATTTTAAGTTGTCTTAGTCCCATCCTCCTCTCCCACACTAAGCAGTAGCCTTGAAAACCGACAGCCACAGTCACAGTAAAAACAATCATGGCAGCCTAGAAACCACTGGACAGAACAGAAGAGGATTGGAGTCCTTCACAGCTCCGTTCTAGAGAGTTGTCATTGTTTTTTCTATGTCGTGGTTCCCTGGAAGACCCCATTTGCAAGTCTGTCTTTATTTGACATGACTCAAACTTGCCCAGTGGAAACAGCCTTTTCCCAGGGGGCATTTGTCAGAAACAATCAGAGGCAATTGTTGAAGATCATGGCTGCCTGAGGAGGTACATAACAGTTTGGACAAACAATAGGGTAACCCAAAAACTTAAAAAGAAAAGGTAGACAGTGAGATGTCCATAGGAGGCTTTGAAAAGCTCTGACATATTCCTGGGAATCTAGAAGGCCAAATGTGTGTGTGGGCTGTGCACAAGGAAATCTCAAAGAGATCCACACCTAGACACATCATAATCAAGCTGTGAAAAGCCAGAGTCAAAGAGAGAATCTTGAAAATAGCAAGAGAGAAGCAAATCATCATGTACAAAGGGTCTGCAATAAGATTGACAGCTGATTTCTCATCATAAATAATGGAGGCAAGATCATGTCCATCTCCTTGTGGAAATCCTCCATCTCTTCACACATGTTGTCCACCTTTTTCTACTAGATTCTTTAATATATTAATCATAGTTATTTTAAAGTCCCTCTGTGTTAATTCTCACATCTGGGCCATTTTCTAATATCTGGTTCTATTTTGTCTTCATGGTAAGTCATTATTTTCTTATTTTTTGTGTTTTTTACATTTCTGTTTGTATGTTCTACGTTTTGTGTAAACAAAACAAAACAGTATACACTGCAATATATATTTATATCCAGTGAAGGGTTTCTTTTGTTGTGTAAGACCATTAGTATGGGAGCTTGTGTCTCCTGTAAATGGAATGTGGTTGGATTTTCTTTTTCTTTCTTTTATCCAAAGTGATAAACTTTTTCTTTTAAAGGGGAGACTAGTTGATTCACATTTTTGTATTAGTTAACTCTTGCTAAATAATAAATTAGAAAATTTAGTTGCTTAAAATAATAGACATTTATTATCTCAAGGTTTCTGTGGGCCTGGGATCTGGGCACGGCTTGGCTGGGTGCCTCTGCCTCAAGGTCTCTCCCAGTACTATACTCGTGGTGGTGGCCAGGGCCACAGTCTCATCTGAGGACTCAGCTCAGGGAGGACCTTCTTCCAAGCTCCCTCTCGTGACTGTTGGTGGGATTTAATTCCTCACTGGCTCAGGTCCTTACCATGTGGGCATCTCTGCAGGGCAGCTCACAACATGGAAGCTTGCTGCAACAGTGTGAGCAAGCAAGAGAGAGTGATGGAGAGAGTGTGAGCAAGACATAAGTCACTATCTTTTGCAGTTGGAAAGTGACATCCTATTACTTTAGCAATATTCTATCCATTAGAAGTTTATCATTAGGTTCATCCCACACTTGAGGGGAGGGCATCACACAAGGGCATGAGTACCAGGAAGAGGGATCACTGGGGGCCGTCTTACAAGTAGTCTACCGCATATTTATTGTGATAACTGATTTACTTATACTTATTCCTATAATTTTATTTGGTATTTTCTGTTTACATCCTCTTTTCCTACTCCCCTCATTTTCTTGCAGTCCACATCTATCTCCTTATCCCCACATCTTGCTCCCTTCCCCCACCTCACGTTCACCCTAGCCTCCATACCCTCTCCTCCTCTAAACTGCCTTCCGCTTTTACGTCTGTTCTCCTTCTCCTTCTTCTCTTTTCTCTCCCTTCTCTTCCTCCTCCATCCCATCTTCCTCTGCTATCCTTTCCATGCTATTCTTCTGAAACAGCCATTAGACACATGGTGGAATATGTCTTTTTATCTTTGTCTTCCATTGCAACATTCTGGCTCAAACTTCCAATTTGCTAATTTCTTCCTTACTGCCCTCAGCTTAGAATTTATCTTATCCATTTTATTTTTTATGTTGAAGAAGTTTCAATTTATAATATTTACCTGTTTTCAGGTTTGCCTGTTTCATAATTTCTTTTTTAATCAGAAATTATTCCTTCATTTTTGTTTTTGAACACCTTAAATATGCAATTTAAAAATCCTTTATCAATTGGAAATTTGAACACTGGCTGAATATTTGATGATGTTAAGGAATTAATGTTAATTTTTTTTTGGCATGCAATGGTACTATGGTTCTGTTTAGGAAAATAAAAGTCGTTATCTTTTGGAGAAATATATTGAAGTATATACAGATGAAATGATCTGTAAGAAATTTGAGGATACAGTGTATAGGTGAAACAAGATTTCCTTTAGTGTATAATTTTTGAAGTTTAGTGATGACTATCTGCAGTTTTATTATACTATTCTGTCTTGTGTTTTAATTTTTGCATAATAAAAAGTTTTAAAAAATCCTTTGTCATAATGTCTCATAAAATTAATTTCATCTGGAGTGAACTTGTATTCCAGTTGCCAATTTTATGGTAGCCTTTCTAAGCATTACATTTCTTCATATATTTGGGCTTTGGTTTGTGTGCTCATTTTGAGTAGAAAGTTTGCTTTTTGCCTTGTTTTGCTTTGCTTTGTTTTCTCTCTCATTTTCTGCATGGCCTTTTCTCCCTGCTTGGCATTTTTGTGGTTGCCTACACCTGCCCCCAGGTGCAGGGCTAGGTGTGACTGTGGCCTTCTGAGGCCCATCTCCACAGTGGTCAGGCTGGTCCCATGGACCTGGGTCCTGAGCCTGGGGTGCATGGTTCATTTGTAGCCTGGGAGCTGAGGGACTGGGGAATGTGGTTCATTCGTGGCCTGGGAGCTGCGCCTGGGGCATGTGGTTCATT
>NC_060267.1:98313399-98315054 GCF_021613505.1 Equus quagga
CACACACACACACACACAAATTACTGAATCAGTCACTGAAACCTGCCTGTGCCTCCTTAATTCCATGGTCGTGCTGAGAGACGCCTGCCTCATAGCTTCTCACGAGGATAGGGAAGCAGGTGTTGGGCTGTAGCAGCTATGTAGAGCGGCCACTGTTGTCTGATGCCTGCTTTCATTCATGAAAACCGAATCATTGAGCACCTGCTCGATGCCAGGTGCTGACGTCCAGGTGTTTGTATCGCATTCACTTTTTACAGCCCTCTTTTGTGTGTTGCCTCCTGTCTGTTGTCAGTCATTGGATTTCATGTGAATCTCAGAGATGAACAGAGAAGGCAGCTGATGCCTCTGAGTGGATGGAATGGAGGTGGTGGGCTGGCCGCCTTCTGCCTCATTGTGAGGGAGGCTGAGGCTTTGGGGTAGGCCAGAGGTGGGCGAGGCCCCCCCATCACAGAGCTTCTGTTCTGGCGGGCAACGGACTTGTGCTCTCTGAACACCAGTCACTTCCTTCCTAGACAACAGCTTAGTCGTATTGCAAATTGATGGGACTACGGAAGGAGGCCCCCACACCCGCAGTCTTTCTTCTTGTGTGTGAACAGTCTCTGTAGCCTAAGGAAGCCGCCATGTAAGGAAGCTTTAGCTCTGTGTCCCGCCCCTGATGTAGACATCTGTGCTGGCATGGGCCCAGGAGCCACGGGCGAGCGCCCAGAGGAGGCGTCCTGTTGGTGGTGGACGTGTGCCGGGGCCTCCTCTTCTGCCGCCCTCGGGCCCAGTGGGGCACACTGCAGAGACTCGCCGCAGTTTTGCTTTTAGACGTCATCTTCCGGCTCGACTGGAACTATTGGCCAATAAATGGCAGGTCCGGGGCCCTGGGAGTGCTCCTGTTCTGGCTGCTTCATCGTGCCAGACCATCTTCTGTGGTTGCAACAGGGATGGTTACTGGTAAAGTGCGGGCTGCTAAGGGCCCGGCACAGATTAGCCATGCTTGCATTCCTGGGACTCCGCCTCAGCAGCAGCCTTTGAAGAATCCACGAGAAATCCCCAGCATTTAGTCTCACTGTTTGTATTTAGTTTTTCTGAAGTGTTGGCGTTCCACAGGCACTCGAGAAACCTTCTTGGCATTTTTAGATATTCTCAGCCGTCTTGGTAGCCAAGTTACTACTCCTCTCCATTCTATAGGTAAGGAGAAAATAAGAAAAGGATGGCAACTTGCTCAAGCTTGCAGGCCTCTCAGTGGTTGAGCTGGTGTGACAACTCAGCTCTCAGGTGGTTAGCCCGTCGCCAGGCCCCGTCAGCCTGGCACTTCCCTCGGAGCAGTGTGGTCCTTTAAAACCCAGCCTTCCCTCAGGCACTGTCATATGGTCAGCTGTTCATTACTGACCCCCCTGATGGGGCTTCAGAAAGGTTTCAGGCCTGGGGAGTAGCATTGTCAAGTAAGTGGGCTGGAAGAGACGTCGGTTCTTGTCCTAACTACTGTTTTTGAGCAATTCAAACCCATATGCTGATGCCATGTGTGTTAGTGTGTGGTTAGGAGTGTGGCACCATCATGTGTTAGTGTGTGGTTAGCAGAGTGTGATGCCATAGTGTGTTAGTGTGTGGTTAGGAGTGTGACACCATCGTGTGTTAGTGTGTGGTTAGGAGTGTGACGCCATAGTGTG
>NC_060267.1:98315064-98441780 GCF_021613505.1 Equus quagga
TGTTAGTGTGTGGTTAGGAGGGTGACGCCATAGTGTATTAGTGTGTGGTTAGCAGAGTGTGACGCCATAGTGTGTGCTTAGAAGGAAGAAGCTCACCACTTGCAGTTACGCCGACTTAGGTTCATGGCCCCTTTAGTCGTTGACTAGCTTTGTGCTGTTGGTCATGAGAAGTAGTAAGTGTCACCCAGACCCTAGAGTGGTGCATTAGTGCCCGGGGCCCTTAGCACGGGGCAGCTGGCGAGCAGCTGACGTTATTCCTCCATGCACGCACCAAGCCTGTCCTCTAGAGTTCTCAGGCCCCCGGGCAGAGGCAGGTCTTGGGGCCTCATCCCAGAAAGGTCCTCAGAGGCTCCGGGGACGTGGGTGTCCCAGTGAAGAGGACACGTGTTCCTGCTTTGCCGTGATGGAAGTGTCCCTTTGTGGGGCGTCTGTGATCCTGCCTGTTTCTGTAGGGGTTTCCTTTAACCTTCTGTGGAGCCCTGTGGGATGACACTTCTGTTGCAGGTTTACCTGTTGTACCTGAGCAAGCTGGAACCTGGTGGAGGTAGGGAACTGAGGTCACCCAACTAGTTAAGGGTGGGGTGGGTTCGACCCAGGCTTGCTGGCTCCAGGTTACTCGCCCAATCCCTTCAGCCTAACTGCAGCCTTGAGGGAGGGTCGCCAGCTGGTGCCCCAGCAGTTCTGTTCATTCCCCATCAGATGGGTGAGGGAGCAGTGTCCCCTCCAGCTCCTGGGCTTCTGATCCCGCTCACCTTTCAGATCCCTGACCCCTGAAGCAGGGTGTTGGCCTTACCAGAAGAAGGGCATTTTGGCATTCCTGCCTCTTATAGCTGAGAGCATTAGTTGGTGGCACGTTGTGGTGCCAGGTGTGAGCACTCCATGGCCAGAGAAGAGCTCTGGCCCTTCTGGCCTGTGTGGCCTCAAGGCAGTGTGACTTCCTGGCCAGGCCCTGCATCTGCTGAGCTTCAAACCCCAGCTCCTCCCTCATAGCTGTGAGCTTTGGGGCAGTCGCTTAGCCCTCTACTTCTTCCTCTATAACGGGGGTCGTCATAATCCTACCTACCTTCTAGAGAAGTTGTAAGGGTCCAGTGGGAGAATCTGTGGGAAGCACCTGGGGCTGTACTTGCGCATCATAAGCGCTCAGTGAATGCTAGTGCTCGTCACCTGTGAAACGGTGCTGCAGTTTCCTGCCTTGGAGGTGTGTGGTGATGAAACACAAGACGTGTAAGCGAGCTGGCACAGCACAGGCTTCAGTTCACCCTCGCTGCCATTCTCATTGTGAACGTTGCTGTGAGCAGAAGTCACTGTTGGTTTCTCCCTGCAGCCCCAGCCCAGCACGCTGCTGCCAGCTAACGGGAGCTTTGTTCTCTTCCAACCAGGTCAGGGAGCTGGAGAGCCGAGAGGCAGAGCTGAGACGCCGCGACACCTTCTATAAGGAGCAACTGGGGCGCATTGAGAGGAAGGTAAGGCTGGCGCTGGCTCCCTTTTCCGGGGCCAGGTCCTAAAGGCGCCTGACAGAATCCACCGCCTCGTGGGGAGAGGGGCTCGCCAGCTCCCTGCAGACACGCCGCACGCTGCAGCGAGCACCACACCCCCAACCTTTCAACAAGTTGCATTCACAGAGATAATTGGTTTTTAATTGGCCCCCATTTTGTTGAATGTGGCTGGCTCTGCTATAGTTCAATTTAGAAGAAATTCCCTTCTACCACAGGGCGGTGCTGAGACCCGGTTTACTTTCTCACTTCAGTTAAGCCACACTGGATAAAAATAATAATAACGTGAAGTCTTGCCATACAAATATATTAAAGTTGTGTTATTGATTTTCTCCTGGGAGTCGGGAGATCAAAGTGCACCATGGCTACACACAGTCTCCTTTTCTAAGAATAAGCCTTTGAAATGAATGAGATTCAAAGACACACCATCTTTCCTTTTTCTTAAGCCTACACCAACTCTTGAAAATTCGTTTGATAACTTGCTTACTTTTTTGAGGGGCTTAATTTGTTGATCATGTTAGATTTTTCAAAGAAACGGCTTAAAACGTGGGAGCGGATGGTTGAGAGGTTAAAAAAATTGTTCTCCCTCATGCCCAAGACAGCATGCCAAGCAACCTGAGCCATCAGCTTATTGCAGGCAAATCTTTGAGAATCGTTTGTCACAGTTTGGGAGCTTTGAAATTGACAGTGTGCTAGAGGGGCCTGATTTCCAAGGGGGTTTTCTCCTGTGGCACTCCACGCGGATCGTGCTTTTCTGGATTTCCAGGCAATGGGGACAGGAGGGAGGTTCCTCCTGCTCTGTGGACACCCTCCTGTCCGTCCCCTGCAGGGGTTTAGGGGACAGCCAGCATTGTGATGTGAACATGAAGCTCTATGGTGACAGCCCCGTAGTCCTGAGGGTTGGCATTGCACCCTGAGCCACTTATAGAGATGGCCCTTAACAAGCAAATGTTTCCTGAATAGACTCCTGCCCAGGTTTGACTATAGCTGTAATGACAAGGATTATGATTTGAGATCCTGGAAAAGGGTAAAAAAATGCCACCAGCCATAGCTCTAATTGCCACAGTCGCCCATATGCTCGTAGGCACAGAATTTTTTATGTGTGCGATTCTGTGGTCTCCCGCTGTGCTCCTCTCTCTGAGTTTGGCTCCTAGAAGCCTTGTGTGTGTGTCTGTTTGGGGTGGAAGGGAAGTAACCTCACAGCATTTTTCCTCCCCTAAAATCTGTCTCTTCCCCTTGTCACTGTCCATTCTCATCTCTACTCCAGCTCTCCTCCTTAAAACATCCTCTGCTTTGCTGAAGGAAAGGAGATTCTCCTGGACAAGCCCTGTCTCATCTGTTCTTCCCCACTCTTCATAGTGAGATCCAGACTCCTTCCAGATGCAGATGTAGGCTTTTTTTGTTTTTAAATGAGGTTTTCCTACATGATCGTGAACAGTTATTGAATGCTTCCAGAAGGAAGTGCAAAAACAGGATCTCCTTTCCGCCTCTTAAACGCCAGCATTTTGCTGGTGACAATACAAAAAAGGAAAGCACTTCCAACATCCCAGGAGCTGGAGGTGGGAAGGAGATGGAGATGGAAGGGAGGGAGAAAGGGGAACAGAGAGGCTCAGTTGTGAGGCTTACTTGTATCCGTTTTGAAAAAGGTTTTCCATCTTCTCCATAGATGATTTTATTCCTGTAATGGCTGGGAAGGTGGAAGACACAGCATCCAACAATCTTTTTTGTTCGCCGTTGCTTTTATGTAATTCTGCTTTCCTTTGTTGAATACTCTTGGACCTTGACATTTTCAGCTCCTGTACACACAGCTTCAGGCCTTCTAGTCATCAAGTGCCTTTCCTTTTCATTCCCATTTCCTTTTAAGTTTAGAAATTGATGGTGAAAACCTGTTCAGGAGAAACTTGGAACAGCTGCTGAATCGTCCTTGACCACCCGAAATAGTTGGGAGCGTGGTCACGGGGGAGGGAAGGTTGGGATGGAGGAGGTGGAGGCCTGGGTTCATGGAGGCACCACGGCGTGTCCGCCGGCCTCCGGCTGGAACCCTGTTGCCCTTCTGCCTGTAGGATGCTGTTCCAGGTTGGCCCGTTGTGCTTGGCAGGTAGGGAAAGCCTGCACAGAATCCAGACTCGTTGTCGAGAGGGAGGAGACTTCTTGACCCTTTTGTACTGCAGTATCTATCCTCTGGATGATTATTCTTGAGTGTGGAAATCATATTCTGTAGGGCTCCTTGCTTTATAATCTTTCTGAGTAATTGTTCTTCACGCCCACACAGCAAGTCTAAGTGAGGGGGCTTTTCCATGTTGCCACAGAGAGCAGTGAGCTGCTGGGGGTGCAGGGGCCTTGTGAGGGTCTTTTGGTACCTGGCAGCAAACCCCAGACTTGGTGTTCACACACAGGTTGTGGAGCAGAGGGCAGCACGGGTTAGTGATGGACCTGGGCCTGTGTGCAGCTCTTCACCGTCACTCTCTGCAGCTACCGCACTTCCTCACGTCTCAGCTTCTTCTTTTTCTTCTTTTTTTCTTTTTTCCCCAGGAAGATTGTCCCTGTGCTACTTCCGTGCCGGTCTTCCTCTATTTTGTATGTGGGATGCTGCCACAGCAGGGCTTGATGAACAGTGCGTAGGTCTGCACCCAGGATCTGAATCCACAAATCCTGGGCCGCCGAAGTGGAGAGCACAAAATTAACCACAATACTCCTGGGCCAACCCCCACATCTCAGCTTCTCCATCTTTAAAATGGAGATACTAATGCCTTCTGCAGGGAGTTGATAGGGGCAGCAGGGGGTAACATCTGCAAAGGTGTTATCATATGCTAGGTGCCTGGCAAGTGCTGACT
Organism: Equus quagga; assembly: GCF_021613505.1. Lineage (NCBI taxonomy): Eukaryota > Metazoa > Chordata > Mammalia > Perissodactyla > Equidae > Equus > Equus quagga. Next base: position 98,319,392 of record NC_060267.1, read on the forward strand.
TCACTCTCTAGCACATGGTGGTCCTGAGGGTTCTATTTCCAATCATAATGCTCCAGGGTTGGATTTGATGGATGAATGTGTGCACGTGCACGCACGTGCATGTGTGCTGGGATGGATTTTATCTTCAAGGATGGCCCGCTCTGCAGGATGGAGAAGCCTCCTCTCCAAGCCTCGGTGGGCTTTTCTCGGATTCCTGCCATGGTGCCCATCAGTCCTTCAGTGTGCAGAGCAGTGTGGGGACCATGTGGGTGTTTCTCACGTGCCTGTGAGAGAGAGCAAGGCCCTTTCCCATTTCCATATGTGAGGCATATGGCCTAGGGAGATGCAACTCTCTGCCACCTGTGACTGTCAGAGTCATGGCCGCTGAACCTCTGGCCATGTTAACTGGTCTCCCAGAGCGTTTGCTCACCTGCCACTTTGTGATTTCCTGTGGAAACAAAAGAACCAGGAGTGGGCTCCACCTACACCACGCCTGCGTCCAGCTATCATGGGGATCAGGGAGACTTGTGCCCCTTCAGAACCAGCACACTGTTGTCTTTTAGCAGAAACCTCGGTGCTGAGTGGCTCTGAACTAGACCCTGACAGCTGTTGAGCTGACCACTCAGGCTGGCCAAGGGTGTCGCCTGCCTTCAGCCATGGGGCCGACTAGGGTCGGGGACAAGCAGGATATGGAGTCCAGCAGGCTGCAGTCCTGGTTCTGAGTCAGTAACTTAACAGCCTTGTGACTCTGAGCAGAGTGTTTAAATTCCATAGCCTCAGTTTTCTTATCTTTGAAATGGGAATTTTAAGACTAACCTGCCGATTGTTTTGGGGGTGAGTGACCATTTGTATGAAAGTAACTGAGATAGAAATATTTGATTCTCTTTTGTGTTATTTCCATCCTCTTTCCCCTTCTTTAATAAATGCATGGCCATTCATTAATCCCACATTCACTGATTTTGTTAAATGCCCAGAGATGGTTCAGACAGTAGGGGGTCCTGCCTCACATGTTCACAATCCAGTTTGGGAGGGGAGGAAGGTGTTGAGGATTAGGACCCCAGACGGGACGGTGCGCGAGAGCTATTTCCTGTGACCAGGGGACCTGCTGGCTTTGTAAAAAGGGTCTCACTTTTACCAAACTCAGCAACTGCAAGGTAGAGGGGGCATTTTCCAGGTCGAGCTTCAAAGACTGAGGCAGGGAGGAATTTGGGAATGATGTGTGTTCTTCCTGGATTTGGGGCTCTTTCTCTCGGAATGTGAATCTGCCTTCCTGCCGCTGTTGGGAGCACACACCATCCTGGCTTTCTCCTGGTTTTCTCTTTGCTTCTACTCAGGTTTTCTTTTCTTAAGGAACAACTGTCGTGTGATCCTGCCAAAGCCTGAGCCTTCTCAGTGACAGCACTGAACAGCCCCTGCCTGGTGTCCCTAGGGGTGTCAATTGAGTCTGTTCAGGAAAACAGGAGCTGCCGTAGGGTTCAGAGGAGGAGGAGTTAAATACGGGAAATTCTACTTCACAGGAGAAGATGGCCCACTGGTCAGGAATTTGTGAAAAGGGCCCAGCCTCACCCACGCCAGGGAAATGCAGTTACAGCCACAGGGAATGCCATGGCGTACTCAGTGGAATGGCTAACATGGGCATGATGGACACAAGAGCTGTGGTTTAACCGGAGCTGTCAAATACTGCTGGCGTGGGTGTCAGTTAGCAAAGCCGCCTTGGGAAACTGTTATCCAATGTCTGTTGAAGCTGCACGTAGGTATACCCCATGACCCAGCAGTTGTATCCCCAACAGAAATGTGTCCCTAGGTTCACCAAGAGAAATGCTGTGGGATTTTCATTGCTGCATCATTCATGATAGCCCCAAACTGTCAACAGTAGAGTGGATAAACATGGGAGTTGTCACAGTGGAGGCCCGCACAGGAATGAGAATGAACAAGCCGCTGCCACAGGCAGTGATGTGAGTGACTCTCCCCAGAAGAACACTAAGCTAAAGGGCCAGACATAGAGGCGCACACACACTCTGGATGGGTCCATTTCTACGAGGTTCAAACAGAGTGAAACTAATCTGTAGTGTTAGAAAGTGGATAATGGTGCCCTTTGGGGAACGGTGACTAAGGGAACACGCACGCAGGGGTGAGGGGCTAAGGTTCCCTTTCCTGATGGGGGTGCTGGTTACAGAGGTGTGTTCACTAGTGAGAATTCATCAAACTGTGTTTGGAAGGTTTTCCACTTCTCTGTCAGTATGTGTTATACTTAATAAAAAATCCAGTGCAGCTAAGGAAGGCAGGCCTGTCTGCAGGCACCAGCAGCATCACGCAGCACCCCTCTTCCGCACTCCCCCAGGACCTATGTCCCTGTCTTGTGTTCTAGCACTCACCACGCTGTCTCGTGGCTGCTGGCGTCTGTGGCTTTCTCCCTTCCAGCCTGTGAGGGTCTGGGAGCTCCAGGTCCTTGCTGCTCTAATTCGTCAGGGTGGGTGCAAGGTCTGGCATGGAAGAGGTTCTCAGTAAATGTTCGCAAGAATAAAGAAAGGAAAGCACGTGTGCTCAAGCAGGAGGGAGTGATACAGTGGGGGTTCCAGGAGGAGAAAGAGGGAGCTTTTGCTGAGGCCTTCTTGGCGGAAGTTGTGTTTGGAGAATGAACAGGATACAGCGGTCAGCCCATGGGCAGGGCATGGAGAAGGTGGGGCTTCTGGACGGAGACCTCAGCTGAGGTGCTTCATGTAGCATTTGGTAGTGGATGGTAAAGCTGTGAAAATAAAGTTGGGGTCAGAATGTGAGGGTCTTTGGATGATTGGCTGATAAGAGTGGCTTTCCTTTAGGATAACATTGGGAGTTCTCGAAGGGCTATAAGCTGGACAGAGATTTGAGCTTGAATGTTCAGAATTTAGGTGCCATTAGAGAAAGAGAAAAATTCAAGTGAGCCACTACCCGTGGTGAAGGTCACCAGTTTAATTGTAGACATGCACATAGGAAGTGGAGATGACCAGCAGATGATTGAGAAGTGTCAGACATAGAGTTCTGTGTCCTACAAGATGACAACCACTACACTTTTGTGGACTTATGCTATGTGCCAGGCTCTTTTACAGAAGTTATCACTAATCTTTGCAGCAACCCTGCAAGGTAGATTATGTTACACAATTTACGAATGAAGAGACTGAGAATCAGGTTAAATGAGCTGCCAGAAGCCATGCAGCTGATGGATGAAGTCAGAGCTCCAAGTCTCTGCTCTTTCCACCACACCGCACTGCCTCCCAGCTCAGCTGAGAGAGAAGAGCTTCAGGAGAATGTGGACAACAGGGCCAAATGCTGCAGGTCACAGAGGACTAGAATTGAGAAGAGGCCTCTTCGTTGCCTTCTGAAGGACATGTGGACATGTGAGTTATGTTGAGGGAGCCTCTTCAGGACTGCAGTGGAGACTGAAGCTGGGTTACATGTAGATTTAGGGCCTGCAGTGAAGGCGGGAAGTGGAGGAAACAGGTATGGACTGCTCTTTCAAGAATTTCATCAAAGAGAGAACATTGGTAGTTAAGAGGGAGTGACTTGAGCATATTTTTGGGAGGAGAATTCGTGACATCTCTCTGAGAGGGGGATCTGGTGGAAGCCAGGTCCCAAAGGTCATTGGAGGGCATGAGTGGGAAGGGCTGCCCTTATCCGGGAGGAGCTTTCTCAGAGGACTCGCCCTCTGACTCGAGAGGTGGAATGATTGCCAGCCATGTGGTGAGTGAGGGTGTCTTGTTGGAAGAACTGCTGACTGCCAACTGCTCTGAGTGGCCAGCAGACATTTTTCCTGAGTGTGGGGAGGCTTGCTTTGTGTCAGGCCCAAAGTCAGTACCAGAGAGTTAGAGAGGGGCTCGCCTTTTAGGATGAAAGCCTGAGACATGGTGAGTATCCCAATGTGACACGCCTGTGGAGAGAAGCTGCCAGAGCAGTGGAAATTCAGAGGAGACAGACAAAAGTGACCTGAAAATGGTAGAGCAAGAAACTGGCCTGATGGGGAAGGAGCCCGCCTCCTGATCACCGTGGGCAGCAGTTCTTTACCTGCTCAGCTGACTGGTCTGAGCCCAAAGGACATCTGAAGATTATTGAGTCTAGAAGTTCTTCATCAGGTGAGCTAAGAAGGATGCTGCATACCAGCCACTCCACTAGTACCACTTTTGGTAATGCTACCAGCATAAACGTGACTGTGCTTAACGGTGTACTGGAAGTGATAAGTGAAAGAGCATATTGCTTAGAGATTTAGGGTGGCCTTTTTTGAGTAAGAACAGGTTTTTTTATACGTATGCTGGTGGGACCCTGGGCCTTTGATAAGTATGATCAGTGAGCCAGGAACAAACGAAGAAATTGAGAACCACTGATCCAATCCACTTCTTTTCACAGATAAGAAAACAGCCCTCAGGCAGCTAAGTGGTTTGAGAATCACTTGGTATAGTAAGTGCTGCGTCTTTAGATCTCGGGACCTGGGTTTGAATTACAGCATCACCAACTACTAGCTTTATAGGCTTCATCAAGTCATTTAAGCCCTTAAGCCTTGGAAGTTTTCATCTTTACAAGGGGGGGCAGTAATAATTACACTTTCAGGGTAATAAAGGACATAACGTAGAACCTAGACTATTGTAATATATTGTACTATAAATGGTAGCTGCCATTTCTATTACCAACCGGATATAACAATATAACTGCTGTTTTCCTCATTGTCCCAGAGGTCACACAGCTGGTTAATAGTATAACCAGCACTCTAGTTCCTTGCAGCTCTATCCAGTAGTCTTATAGTTTTTCCACTATAGGGTGAGAGTAGTGGTTAATCACAGTCTCTGAAGTTAGATGCTTTTAAATCTTGGCTTCCACCACCACCACCTCCACAATCATTGCATCCACCATCACCTCCACCTCTCCCTCCTCTACTTCCACCACAGCCATCACCATCACACCTTCTACCTCCATCACCATCACCTCCACCACCACCTCCAACTTCACCACCGCCACCTCCATGACCATTACCACAACCACCTCCACAATCATTACATCCACCATCACCTCCACCACCTCCAACTTCACCACCATCACCTCCATGACTATTACCACCACCATAACCTCTATCTCAATCTCCTCTGCCTCCACCACCATCATCACCACTACACCTTCCACCTCCACCACACTCACCTCCACCACCACCACCACCTCCACCTCCACCTCTACCACCTCCCCCTCCACCATCACCTCCACATCATCCCAGCTTCCTTGCTTCTACTCTGTGCATTGCTTCTGGTATGTTTTCTAAAGACCTGTTACTTTACCTCACAGTCTCATCTCATGCTTTGCAGAAATCATCCAGTTTATCTCACAGTTGCCTCTGAGGTGAGGAGGGAGCAGAGACTCCTCCCTCTGTTACGCATTTGGAGAGTCTGTGGCTTTCCTGGGCCTTGCAGCCGGGCATCCTTGGGATAGATGTCTGAGCCAGGGACTCCACTGAACTGATGGTCCACCTCGTCTTTCCTACACACAGTACCTGAGTTACGTCACTTGGGTTTTGTGGCAGTGGGGGTTGGAAATGGGGGGAGGAGCGTTTATCACAAATGAACATGAGGACACTCAGAGAGGTTAAGGGATGACATAAGGTTTCACAGACGTTAAACTTCAGATCCCAGATTTGGACATGTCTTTCTGAATCCGTGTCTGTAGAATAGGAATAATAGTAGTTCCTGTCTCATAGGCTAGTTCTGAGAATTAAATTAATTGATACAATATTGCTAACAAACTCTTCCTCTCTGTCTCCAAAGCTGGTTTTCTTGGTGCTCAGTTACTGACATTTGCTGAGTGCTCCCTAAGTGCAAAGCAGTGGCCAAGCACCTCACCTGGACTGCCTCCTTTGACCTTCACAATGATCCGGTGAACTGGGTGATAAAGTGACATCTGACTTGGTTTGAGTCATTGCTGTGAAAGTGCTAGGTGTGCTCTAAGCGCATTTCATGTACTAATTCATTACATCATCAAGTCAGTCCTATGAGGGAGGAACTGCTGTCAGCCCTATTTTACAGATAAACAAATAGGCTTTGAAATTGGCAGCAGTTGTCCCGGGAATGATTTGGGATGGTAGGGAGCAGTCAGGGTTCGCTGCCCCTAGGCCCTGCCAGGCTAATTCAGGGGATGCCTTGTCCATCAGTTGACCACACTGGTCAGCTACTCCGAGTATTGTTTGAATCTGTATTAAAATGACCTAGAGCGGAATTTAAGTAGAATAGTACAATGAACCTCTATGTTTCTATCCCCCAGACTGAACAATTTGGCCACATTTGCTCATCTCTCTCCCTTTTTTCTCCTTTGTTCTTTGCTTAAGTACCTTACAGCAAATCCCAGTGACCACGACATTTCCCCCTACATATTTCAATATGTGTCTCTAAAAAGTGTGGACATTTTCTCACATAACTACAGTATTGTTATCTTGCCTCAGAGAATTAACATTGATTTCCCCAAAATATGTTTTTCAGGGTTTTTGTTTGTTTATTCTGGTGTAAGTCAGGATCCAGCAGAATCACCAGGTTGCAGTTGGTTCTTAGGCTGTCAAATCTCTTATCACTTAGACAGACCCTATTCCCTCCCCCACCTTTTTTTTTTTGAGGAAGATTAGCCCTGAGCTAACATCTGCTGCCAATACTCCTCTTTTTACTGAAGAAGACTGGCCCTGAGCAACATCTCTGCCTATCTTTCTCTACTTTATATGTGGGACACCACCTCAGCATGGCTTGATGAGCGGTGCTAGGTCCAGGCCCTGGATCCGAACTGGTGAACCCCAAGTTGCTGAAGCGGAATGCACAAACTTAACCACTATGCCACCAGGTCGGCCCTCTTGTCCCCCTTTTTTATGCCAATGACTTACTACAAAAACTTGTTAGGTTCTTCTTGCCTTATTTCCTCTTCATTGTATCAAACCTGGTCCAGAGAAGTGAAGATAAGTGCTGCAGGGAAAGCTAACTGTACACCATGCTAGGCAAGGGCTCGTCTTCGTGGTTGAGTTGCTGTCCACCGCAGCTGATTTGTGTCATACCCTCCTTTACTGTGCTAGGGTCCTTTTAAACACAGGCTCAATCAGTCTCTCCTCTTGAAGTGGTTTCTGCACCATTCCTGGCAGCAGCTGCATTAACGTGCTGCATTTCCTGCTTCAGGGTTATTGTCTGTTGGTTTTCCCCAGCACATTAAGTCTCCTAAATAGGTACTTATGGGTTGAAGAGCCTGAAGTGCCTGTCCGTCATGTATGCAGGTTACCACCTATCCCTGCTAGGAGAGATCCAGTTATACACATAATTTTAATTAAATAGGTACTCCATGGCCTTGTCCTTTCCTTTCCTTCTCAGCTCCTCCCTTCCCAGGCTCTGTCATCTTAACTGGACCTGGTAAATTCTCTTGGGCCTTTCCTTCATCCCATGGCCACAGTGGTGGTGGGATGCTGAGAAGGGAATTTTCGATTACCCTTTGGCCTGTCTCCGCTTGTGCTCTGCCACCTCACGGCACTGGTGACCAAGTCTTATCTAGGTTGTTGAGCTAATAGCCCCTGTTCTTCCTTTGTCCTCCCTCCACAATGGCGGCCCCTTGTCTCTCTTGAAGCCATCACCTCCCCACTAGTGTCCACTTGTTGTAGGAGGACTCTTTCTTTCTAAAGCCCATCAATGACTTCCAGCTGCATTCAGGAGGAAGCTGGCTTTCCTCAGCCTGGCCTGCAGGGCTGTATGATCTGCCTGAGCCTTGCCTGTGTGGCCAGACCTTCTCCTGCCACACCTGGCATGCTCCTGGTTACACAGCCTCTTCCCCACTGTTAGGATCACCCTGGAGGCCTTCTCTCACCACTTCCAGCTACCCCCTCTGTGCAGGGCTGCCACATCGCCTAAGTCACTGTTTTGTCCCTGGAGTGATCTCAGTGCCTGGTAGATGCCTGACAGGGCGCCTCAGCAGCCAGAACAGATGACAGCATAGAGCAGCCAGCGGCAGAGTCTGGGCGAGGTGCACGCAAGTGGATGGAGGTACGTGTTGGTTGATTCCAGCAGGGGAGCCAGGACCTCTCCACCCTAAAAATCTTGCCTTGGTGCTAGGCATCATGGGAATTACCCAGCCGTCTGCTTGGAGCTTATCTAGTCATGGGGCAGTGTTGCCTTTTTAAAAAAATTGCTTGTATTTATTTCCTAAGCAACACATATTCATTCATTTTGTACTTGTAGAAAAAACAAAAATTGCAGATAAGTCCAAAGAATAAAATGGAATTTGCCAAATCAGCCCTCCACCTAGAGAGGTAAACATTATTAACATGTTGGTGAACACTGGGCAGACCTGTTTCTGTTGTGGTCATATTGGTCATGTTCCAATATTTGCACAAAAAATGGGGTCATAACCATCCACACCCTTTGGTAACCTTTTAAAAACTCAATCTATGATGAACCTTCTTTCCATGTCAAGTCTATTTCTACACTTTGCTAGTTGGATACTGGTCCTTCTTATGAATGTGCCGTAATTTACTCTACCAGTCCCTTATCATTGCACAGTTAAGTCGCTTTAGGTTTTTCCTATTAGAAAAAAAGGAGGGAGGTCTTTGACTGTCTGTATAGCTGCTTGAACTGAATCATTTTCTTAGGAAAAATACTTAGAATTAGAATGACTGGGCCATAGATCGTGTCCATCCTTCAGGCTTGTGGTTACGCCCTGCCAGGTTTGCCGTGTGGGGGGGTTGTGACAGTTCACACTTCCTCCAGCAGTAAGTGATGGTGCTGAGCTCCCTTCCTTTCATCCACATTGGCTGTTTTCCCTTTCATTTTTAAAATGAGTTACAAATGTAGTGCATGTTTGCAAGAAGTTAAGCACTATGAAAGCACACGAAGTGTGGCCCGACTCTCCAGAAGGAGGAATGCTGGTAGGTGTGCTTCCAGCCAACCCCTGCGAACCTCGGCCTTATTTGTGTGAGGAACACAGACATGGTTTGTTTTTCACAGATGGGGTCATAGTGCATTCTTTCCTAATTTACTTCTTGCACCTAATAGTACGTCTTGGGCAACTTGGTACATCAGTTCTCTGTGCACATCGGATCTACCTTATTTTCCTGACTGCATGATGGGAAATACCATTACTTATTTAACCATTTTCCTGTTAATGAACATTTAGGATTACTTTCAGTCTTTTACAATGAATTTTAATGGATACATCCAAATTTCTCTGAAGAAATAGATACCAACAAAAAGAGTTTGCAAATTGCCCCCAACACCTGTGCTGTGACAACCTTTCATCAGCCTTAAAAATTTTGCATTTCTTTAATTAATAATATGGCTGAGCATCTTTTCTTAAATTTATTATTGGCCTCTTTTAATTCTTTTGAGAGCTGTCTCTTGCTACCATTTACCCATTTTCCTATTGGATGGTTTGTCCTCTTTTTATTGATTTATGACTTCTTTATATAATTCGGATGTTAAACACTATTTGTTATATTTATTGTAAATGTCTTTTCCCCATCTGTTTGTTCTAACTTTGTAGATATAGTTTTTGGCATTTAGATATTTATGATAAGTTAAAAACTGCCCCCCGCCCCCATTTTCATTTATTTTTGTTTGCCAATTTGATGGGCAAAATGGTCTTTTGAATTTGTACCTTTTTATTACTGATTGAGTGATTGTGTTCACTGCTTTATGAAACTCTGTTTGTCTGCTGTGTTCACAGTCATAATCTCCCATCTGACGGGGCTTCTACCTGATGCGGGATGTTCTCCTGCTGCCTCCCCCACTGATGATTATTGAACCAGTGACTGGATACCTGCAGCTTGGAAAAGCACAGGATTTGGCTTCACACCTGGGTCTGACTCCTTACCTCAGCTCTGGCTAACTGTGTGACCCTAGGCAAATAGTTCTTAGGCAAATAGACCTTAGCTAGCTTTTCTAAGCCTAGATTCCTTGTTCTTCAGGCATTAATAACAGTGACCGTATTGGGTTGTTGCCAAGGACTGTGAACATGCCTATTACATGTGTGTGGGTGTCCGGTTGTGTTGTTCCTCCTGGGTCGTCCATCCCCTTTGATGGGCAACTGCAGTTGCTGTCTATGTCGAAGTCAGCTCAGGCATCCTGCATGTGACCATGACCCGGTGGTTCTGCTTCCACCCTGAGGAGTAACAGCTCTTCCAGAGCCGCACAGGACAAGCCTATGTGGCGCGTCAGAGAGAGGGAGATTAACCTCCCTCCTCCGCTCCTTCACCAGCTAAACCCTCATGCCCAGTGCTCCCAGCCGCTCCTCCCAGGAAGTAATCTCACAGTTCACTTTTGGTAGGCGTTAGTTTGTCCCTGTCCACACAGGCACCTGGAACTGAAGCCAGCGGACAGGAGTGATTTGGATGGGGCAGGTGGGGCTGTGCCATTGCCCTCCCTGCTCCATCTGCGGGGACATTCCTCCGCTGGCCGTGCTGCTGGAGCCGCCTTTGGTTAGCTCCCGGGGGTTGTCTTTGTGTACACTGCTGGGAAGCCACATTCCCTCTGTTCTGCATGCATGTGGCCAGGGGTTTTGGACCCAAGCACAGGGCCTCGGTCAGGTCCCTGTTCATTTTCATCTTATTGGCTGGACAAGGCTGTTGTTTAGCTTTTCAAGATAGGTTTGGATTCTGATTCTGTTGTTCATCCCACTCTCTCTCTGAGCTTCATGTCTCTTGCACGTTTGGTCTGTATACCTCTCCCTCCTCCAGTCATAATGATGCTGAGCAGGAAGGAGGATGCCACATTCTATGGGCAAGCCGTCAGTCCTCACTCTCGAGTCTTCCCAGGTTGAGAGCACTGCTTCAGCTGCCTGCTGCTGTTGGGTCCACCCAGACAGTACAGCTGTGGACAGACTCTCACTGTGCAGTGTCCCATCACTCCAGGTGGTGTCCCCATCAGTCCAAGCAGTGTCCCAATCATGCATCACTTTTTGACAAAAGTGGAAAGTGGGTCTGACTTTGTTTCCGTCTGGCTGGGTGCCTTTGGTGGCCACATTTCTGTTTCTAAGTCCTTAGACCATAGAATTCTGTCAGGGATCTGTGTCTGGGTCACCGAGCTGTAGTTTGCAAAATCCACCTTTTCTCCCCTTGGCTAAATTGGACGTTGTCTTGTCTTGGGCATCTTCCCATTTTCTCTGACTTCTTGAGATTGCCAGCGACAAGCACGTCTCTTCTGTAAGTTAGTTCAGAGCCGCGATCTGACTCATCTGGCCCAGGAGGTGTGAGTTCATTCAGTGTGCCTAGGGGTTCTCGCACCTCCTCTCCCGGCTTGCATTTCAGCTCCCTCGTATCAGTGTTTGATTCTCCTTGCTCAGGCTGGAGATTGTTGTGCCTGCTAGAAAATGGGAGTTTAGTGGTTTGTTCTTTCTGTTATCTGTTAACTGAGCAACTTTCACCCCAATTTGGGCCTATCCTTTCTTGTTCCTATTGCTCCTAATCCAACTTTAAAAACCCTCCTTTTGTCCTTAGCATTTTCCAATGGCTCAGCTTGCCTGGGCCTCAGCTCTGCTGACCTATTCTTACAGGCCTGGGCCACTCCTCAGTGTTCCAGTTGGTTCCACGCCCTCCCTGCCCTCGGTTACATGTGGTGCTTCTGTGAAAGCTCCCTCCACAGCTCCTGGAGACTCGCGGGGGTCTCACTCACAATAGCACCTGGCAGAAATCACCTCTCATCAAGCCAGCTCTCCCCCATGAAGAAGATCTGACAGGCCCCTCGAGGGAGCCTGGGGAGCAGCAGGCAGGGATGTGCTATGATCTCCAGGTGCATTGGGGCTGAGGACAACTCACTTCCTCTTTTCCCCTTATTAAGATCATTCATGATTGTATTTCTCAGAAATGTATTTTTAAAGACTCTTATTGCTTTTTTGAAGAAGAAGATGATTAGCCCAGAGCCACCATCTGCGGCCAATCCTCCTCTTTTTGCTGAGGAAGATTGGCCCTGAGCTAACATCTGTGCCCATCTTACCCTATTTTATATGCGGGACGCCTGCTACAGCATGGCTTGATGAGTGGTGCTAGGTCTGTGCCTGAGATCTGAACTGGCAAACCCCGGGCCACCCAAGTGGAGCGCGCAAACTTAACTGCTGTGCCACTGGGCTGGCCTCTCTTATTGCCCTTAAGCTGTCCTTTCATCACAGAGCAGAGGCTGACACAGGCAGTTTTGCCCTCCAGAGGAGGTTCAGTGACATCTGGAGACATACTGGCTATCATGACTAGGGGAGGGTGCTGTTGGTGTCTAGTGAGTGCCAGGGTGCTGCTATACATTCCGCCACACCCAGGACGACCCCACAGCAAGGAATTACCAGCACGAAGTGCCGATCACGCCAAGGTTGGAAGACCTCACTGTAGAGTAACTTTGTAGGCCTCGTCATCTCTCGAGGTCCCTAGACAAAATTGAAGGTCTCCTCTGGCGAGCCCTGGGCCAGGTGGGGGTCCTCGGCTCAGCAGTTTCACAAGTGCACACAAGGGATTCTAGCCATCTGAGAAACACTGTCTTAGAATCTTGGGTGAGAGCCTGGAATTCCTGGGACTCTTTCCCAGTGTGAGTGCCCAGGCCCTCTCCTGCTTAGACTCCCTTTCCCGAGCTCTCAGGACCTTTGAGGTCACGTCGTGCTTTCTCCCTCATGAGCCAGACTTGGGTTCAGCACCTTATATCTCTGGAGAGCCCAGATTTTCATTCCTGCTTTGTAAAACCTAGAGGCCAAATGAGATATCCCTCTGGTGGTTAACAGTTGAGGATACTGCCCTGTCACCACCTCTTTCCCTGGGCTGTGATCTGCTTGCAGGGGCTGCTGCTCAGGCCCCACCCGGTCCTTGCCTCCGCCCCTCTCCTTGGCCCTGAGGCCAGTGGTGTGGTGGCACGTTTGTACTCTCAGACGAGGCACGTACTTCTTGACAGGGGCTCCTGTGCCTCTACCGTCTAGTCAGGACTGTGGGGCAAGTCAATAATCCTGGGCCGGCTGTTAGTGCTGCTTCCTTGGACACAGATGGTCATAAATAGCCACGGTCATGTGGGCACTTTTGTGTATCTCTACTAGCCATTTCCCATCACACTGAACATCCTGGGTTGCAAAGCATTTTAGGACGCCAAGCGTTTAGGATATGTAGAGCCTGACTGGAGGCTCCACAGCCGTTGTCTCCTCTAGACAAGAAACTGCTGGAGCTGGTACACAGCCACAGCTGCTGGCTTTCTCTGTGTTGCCTGAACGAGACCCGGTGGCTTGCTCAAGTGCATTAAGTACAGGGCTTGTCTTTTTTCCCTCTCTTCTGGAGCTGTCTGCCTGCTTTGCTTCATTCGTTTGTTCCTGCGAGTCCGTTATTCACCCCTGCCTCACCGCTATCCCCAGCAGTGTTGGCAGTGTGAGAGCGGAGGAGGCAGGCTTCGCTGTCTGAGGTGAGAGAGACCCCAGCGCCTTCGCACCCGCCCTCCCCTCGTGCTGCTGCTTCAGGGCTGTGAGATGCAAGTTCAGCTGAGTGCGGGTTCAGGTTGGTCAGCCAAAGGAACCTCAGCCACCGTGTGGGTCTGGCTGGAGCACAGCGATAAGAACTACTGGTTGTCCATGCCGCTTCGCTGGCCTCTGCAGTCCCTGGCGGCCGTCACCACCGAACGGGTAGGGTGGCTTCCCCCAGAGAGCCATGGCCTCCCTGCTCTTATAGCAGCTTTCAGGTGACCGTCTGCAGCTGCCATTTGTTGAGTGCCTGAGAACCAGGCCCTTGTCCTGAGGCTTTGTCTGCACTCACACAGGTCTTGTGAGGGGTGCAGCCATCCCCATTGGACAGCTGAAGACTTGGAACCTCAGGGACTGTGAGTAGCTTGTGCAAGACCACTCAGCCTCAGACGTGGTGGAAGTGGGATTTGCACCTGGGCTGGCTAAGCCCAGAATCTTTAGTCCAGCCTCCAAGGCTGAAGCTGTGATTTGTTTATCTTCTCAAAGGACAGGCAGGTATGCTTCAGAAGTAGATTGGCCACAGCCCATCAGAAGCAGCCATGTTTCCCTGCCTATCCTGCGTCCAGATTGCAACCTCTCTAGACAGTCTGACACCATGTCCTGCACTTTTGAAGTCCTTGTCCAGGGAGCTGGCAGCTCTCTGCACCATCCCTCTCCAGGCAGCCTGTGGAATTAAGTTCTTTGGTTTGCATTACCGCTTGCTGTAGGTGTAGTGTTTACCTGCGGCTTTGTTCCCCGCTCTTAGGATCAATGAAAGTGTCCACAGTAAAGTCGAACCTGAAAGAAGCCTTAGGAACAAGAGTGGGTCATTGATTCAGGAGGCGAGAGTCACAAATTTAAGGGTCAGGGAGCTTGTGCAGTGTGCCAAGAGCACAGAATGGGCTAGGTGGCCCTGCCCAGCACAGGTGGGTGCCGAGAGCTGTGTGAGGCCACACATGCTAGCAGTTCCATGTGGAGGGCCGACCATCACCTCAAGAGTGTACGTCTCCACACAGTCACCATCTCCCCTGGAAATGCACGGTGAAAGGCCCCACTCGCCCCAACGTTGGAAAGGCAAATTCTGCTGGGCTCTTTCCTCTCCCTGTTCCTGTACTTTCTACATGCAGTCCGTTCCCGTGCCTCCTAAATAGTAGAAACCGTCTCACTGCTCCATCCCCACTGTCTGGTCATCTGTCCCCAGACGAGAGCAGTCATCTCTAATGGTCTCCTTGCCCTCAGTGGCAGAGCCCGTAGTCCAGATTTCTCATTGCCACAAACTGACCCTGCCAGTTCCCTGCTCAAAAGGATGGTCCTCGTCCTTACGGTCTGAACATCACGATCCCAGGCACTCAGCCCCTGCCTGCCGTCTGCTCACAGAGCCCACAGTCCCACCTCACTCTCTCCCACCTGCAGAGCTGGCGGCCTCTGCTTTGGGGTACCCTTGGTGCTCTTCTTGGGCCTTGTCTGCACTGTGCTTCCCCACCCTTTCCTGTACTTCACCTGGGGAGTCCCTGCATCCCCTGTCTGACTCAGCTCAGCCATTCTCTGGATCCTCCTGGCAGACCTCTGTGTTTCCCAGCCTGTGCTGGCTGCTGCACCCTGACATTGATCAGTCTCTTGCCCTAATTTGAGATCCAGGTCAGGAAGTGAGTCTTACACATCACAGCACCGGATATCCAGAATCTGGAGCAGGATAAAAGGGGGAGGAGAAGGGTACTCTGTGGAACAGAATCCTCCCCCGGTCCTGGGGAGCCCTGTGTGCCTGCCCCACAAGAAGGCAGCCCCCACAGGCTCCATCCGGAGGGAAGGCCTTCTTGCCTTCTCAGCAGTGGCAACTAACTCAGGCCCATGCACTAGACACCTGCAGATTGTAGAGGGGTGCGGTGTAGGCATACGGCTCGCGCTGCATCTAAAAGCCACGTCAGAGCCTTCCCTTGGACATTCAGGACACCACTGGTGACGTGGGCAGAGGGTTTTGAATGAAGTGGATTCAGGTTTTATAGTGTTAATTAAAGACTGCCAGGGCTTCTGCTGAGGACTCTTGATGACATCATGCTCTCTGCAGGTTGGTTTAGAGGTGTTCCAGTTCTCTAGACTCCTACAATCCCACATTTTCAGCTCGGCACTGGGAGGTTAGGTTACTTACCCAAGTTAAATGGCTCGTGAAAGGGCTTCTAAAATACAGTGCTCCATATTTTATTTGAAATGCTTTGGAGTGTAAGGAATGCATGCACTGTCACAGATTCTCTCTAAGGCATATCACCATGAAAACCTGTAGGATTCTTTGTGTTCTGCTGTTCTCCTAGGAGGATTATAGGTTGCACTGTCTCCTGTTAAAATGGTCAGACTCAGCAGATATTTTGGATATGCTAGTGGCATCTGATGAGAGCACCAGCTATCAGTAAAATGAATGGAATGTATCATATAATCCGCTAGTTCACTCCTGATGTTTGGTTATTAGCTGGTGACTTTGCCTAACCTAGAGTAATGGTACCTCGAGGACACTGGCTCTGTGCTCGTCACTGTGTGGGCCTTGGACAGATTAGCTCAGGTAGCCTGCTACTTTGTAGATACTCAGTATTGTTTGTTGTATGACTCGTGAGCAAATGAAAGAGAGCTCCCAGGCAACTTTGCGGCAACCCTGCTTGCTAATCAGGTTTTCCCCAGCCGCGGTATCAGAAGCAGACATCACTGCATTGTGGTGGGGAGGCGCTCGGAACGAGGCTGTGAAGTCAGAGGATGCTGAAGCAGCAGCAGCTTTTGGTTGTAGAGTTGGTGTGAGGTTTCTGAGTCTAGTGAGAAGACACTGCACTCAACTGCCAAGACACCAGGGGGGTTTGCCTGCGCATGGGAACTGTGTGTGAGGTAACAGATGAGCCTGCCAGAGCCATGACAGTGCTGTGTTGTCATTTTTGGTATTTGTATTATGTGACATTTTTAAAAGTGTGGTGAAGTATAATTGTTAACATTTTATGTTTTATCAGCAATGTTTTATTGAAAATACCTCACTTTACTCATTAACATGTGATCTTAAAAACATAGGTAGCACTTTTAAATGTGGTATAAATTATATCCTATGACCACTTTTCCCCCAGTGTGCTGGAATGTACTTCATTGAAAAGTAGGATTCGCTTCACAGAAATTCATTTAACAGCAAATTCTAACAAGATACATTTATTTTATTAAAGTAAACACCCTTTTTTCTTTTAGACTGACTCTCAAATATGTTAATGATTGAAGGAAGAGTAAAAATTATGAGGAAAATCTGAAAAGAACTGGATCAATAAGATTTAAAGAGGGAAAGCAGACAAATGACTCAAAAGATTGTGGAAGGTGAGCAGAATGGACGGAGTAGGTTTAAATGGAATCAGAGATGCATTTGAAGAGGTTTTGATAGGAAACATCCGGATTATAAAGGTTTTGAGTCACTGGGCTATGAATGATCAACTGCTGACCGAGATTCTGAAGCCAAAATCATGCCTCTGCTGAAATAAGAAAAAAAGATAGAAATGTGTGAAACTCCTTGATTTTCAAAAAGAAACTCAGGAAGGATTAGCCAGAAACTAATGAGGTTGTTACTTACAGGGATGAGTGGAAATGAGCTGGCAAGACAGGGGAGGAGATGGGACGTCTCTGAGCATACTTCTTATGTATAGTTTGACTTTTGAACCATGTTAATGTTTTGCTTATTCAAAAATTAAATCAACAAAGATGTGGTTAAAAAATTAATGCAAACAGAAACAAAGGCACCTAGCTACGTATCAGATAGATACCACTCCACACAGAAGGAACGATATTAATTTAGGGAGACTTCTAGTCTGGTGAGATGGCTGGACTCATCTCTTCCTGCTCCTTTTCGTTAAGTACAACTCTGCACCCTGGAGCTAAGCTGAGAGCAACCATAGGAGAATTCTGAAAGTGGGAAGAGGAAGAGAGACTGGCTAGGGACCCTGGGACTGGAGTAACAACACAGCAGCCTGGGTGCCTCATCACCCCCAGCCCAGTGACAGAAGGCAACCCATGGCCCTACCTAGAGGCAGATGATTATCCAAGTAGGCTCGTTGCTCCACCAGATTGAGAGGGAGTCCCCCAGCCATACTGGGTAGGCCCAGTGGCATCAGCAAGGGGGATCAAGTGAGAGCCCCCTGACAAGTGGCCCCAAGAAGCACTCTTTATCTCTGCGAGTCAGGGATTCCCTTCCATCACCTAGAGATCCCAACTGGCTCAACAGAACCAACAGGGGGATTCTGCCACACCAAGTGGCCCACACTGGGAGCACTGTTTGTCCAGTTGGTCAGAGACTCCCCTCCCCCACCTCGAGATCCCAGGTGGCTGGGAAGCACTGTTCTGGGACGTGCTCTTTGTTTTGTGGACCAGAGAGTTCTTTCTCCCACCTAGAGACACTAGTGGCCTGCTGGCACCAGCAGGGGACATCCTGCCCCAAGTTGCTGGAGCACTGTGTCCTGTAGGTTAGAAGTTCCCTCCCCACCTGGAGACACTGGGAGATCTGACACTGGCAGGAGGCATCCTCCCACAACAAGTGACTGGTAGGAAGCACTCTTTGTCCCCACAGTATGGGGAAGCACTTTCTGTCCCCATCGGCAACCCTAGCAGGGATTAGCAAGGGCCCCAGTGGCCTCAGATGAACCAAACAGATGGAAATAGTGCAATAAAGGCTCTGATTCAAGAAGCTGAAGAAATTCCAAAGAAGATAAACCCAAAGAAATTCACACCTAAACTCATACTAATGAAACTTCTGAAAACTAAAGACAAAAAATCTTGAAAGCAATCAGAGAAAACCAACATGTTACTTATTAGGTAACACCAATTTGAGTGAGAGTGAAATCTCATTTAAAACCACAGAGACCAGAAGGAAGTGGCATATTTTTCAAAGGCTGAAAGAAAAAAATCTGTAAACTATGAATTCTGTACCTGGCAAAACTATCCTTTAGGAATGGAGAAGAAATAAAGATATTCTCAGATTATAGAAAACTAAGAGAATTTGTTGCTAGCCAATCTGGCGGTAAAGAATGGCTAAAGTAAGTTCTTTAAACAGAAAGAAAACAGAAGAAATAATCTTGGAACGTAAACAAGAAACAAAGAATAATGGAAAAAGTGAAAATATGGATAAATATAATAGATTATCTTTCTTCTCATGAGTTTTTAAAGTCATTTGATGGTTGAAACAAAAAATATAACACCATCTGATTTGAGGCAAATGTATGTAGAAAAAATGCCCAAAACAAAAGTTTTTAAACTTGGAAAGGATAAAGGAACCAAAATGGAAGTAAAGTTTCCATTCTTTACTCTGAGTGGTAGAATGCTGATAGCAGGAGATTGTATCTACTGGTAAGGTTGTGGTAAGATTGTGGTAAGTTACATATGTATATTGTAATACTCAGTGCAGCCACTAAGAAAATTATATGAAGCAATACACTCAAAAACACTGTTAATAAATCAATATGGAATCTTATGAAACATTTAAGTAACCCACAGGAAGGCAAGAAAAGAGAAATGGAGAATGAGAAACAGAGGGAACAAACAGAAAACATATAATAAAATGGTAGACCTAAGCTCTAAAATGTCAATAATTACCTTAAAGGTAAATGGTCTAAATATACCAATTAAAAGGCAGAGATTGCCAGAGTAGATTAAACACACATCCACACACACACATTCACACACACACATGCAAGTATGTTGTCTGTAAGAAACTGAGTTTAAATACAGTGACATAGATTGAAAGTAAAAGGGTGAAAAAAGTATATATCATGTAAGCCTTGATCTAAAAAGAATGAGTGCTTATATTATTACCAGATGAAGTACTTTAGAGCAAAGAAAATTACTAGACACAAAGAAGGACATTATATGATGATGAAAGAATCAATCCACCAGGAATGTGTGCACCAAAGAAGAAAATCTCAAAATACATGAAGCAAAAACTGTGATAGCGTTGAAGAGAGAAATACACATATCTAAGATAATAGTTGGGGAGACGTCAACACCCCTTTCTTAATAAGTGATAGAAGTACTGGACAGAAAATCATCAAGACTCTAAAAGATCTGAATGACACAGCCAACCAACAGGATCTGATGGGTGTCTAAAGAATACTCCAACAAGAGCAGTATACATATTTTTTTCAAGCATCTGTGGATCCAAGATACACTATCTCCTGGGCCGTAAAACAAAGCTTAACAAATTTAAAAGAATTGAAAGCAACATGTCAAAACATGTGAGAGACAGCTCAAGCAGGGCCGAACGGGAAATTTATAGCAGTAAATGATTACATTAGGAAAAAGAAAAAGGTTAGAATTAAATTTAAGTTTCTACCTCAAGAAAAAGAAGAGCGAAATAAACCCAAAACAAGCAGAAGGAAGGAAATTATTAAGAACAGAAATCAAAGTAATTGAAACAGGAATACAGTAGAGAGAATTAATGAAACAAAAAGCTGGTTCTTGGAAAAATTATAAAATTAATAAACCTCTAGCAATACTAACAAAGATAAAAAGAGAGAAGACACAAATAACCAGTATTAGTGATGAAACAGGTTGTATCCTTGCAGATTCCACAGCCATTAGAAGAGAATAAAGTAATACTACACACAACTTTATGCTCATTAATTTGAGAATATAGAAGAAATAACCAATTCCTCAAAAATCACAAACCAGTAAAACTCAACCAAGATGAAATTGATAACCTGATTAGTGCTGTTAGCCCTAAAGAAAGTGACTTCATGATTTTAAAGCTCCAGAAACAGAGATCTCCAGACCCAAATGGTTTCTCTGGAGATTTCTACCAAACAGTTAAAGAAGAATTAAAACCAATTTTACACAATCTCTTCCAGAAAATAGAACATCAGGGAAAACTTAACTCATTTTATGAGGCCAGTATTGCCTTGACAGACAGACGGTATTATCAAACCAGACAAAGACAAAAGAAAACTACAGACCAATATCTCTCATGAACTTAGACAAAAATCCTCAACAAAATACTTGCAAATGAAATCCAGCAACATATAAAAAGAATTCTATACCATGTGTATATAAAGTAGGGTTTAGGGGCTGGCCCTGTGGTGCAGCGGTTAAGTGCACATGTTCCACTTTAGTGGCTTGGGGTTTGCCAGTTCGGATCCCGGGTGTGGACATGGCACCGTGTGGCATGCCATGCTGTGGTAGGCGTCCCACATATAAAGCAGAGGAAGATGGGCATGGATGTTAGCTCAGGGCCAGCCTTCTTCAGCAAAAAGAGGAGGATTGACAGCAGTTAGCTCAGAGATAATCTTCCTCAAAAATAAATAAATAAATAAATAAATAAATAAATAAATAAGTAAATAAAATAAAGTAGGGTTTATTTTAGGTATGCAAGGCTGGGTCAGTGTTTGAAAATCAATCAATGAAATCTACCATATCAACAAGCTAAGGGAAAAAAAATCATATGATCATTTTAATTGATATAGAAAAGTATTTGACAAAAATCAACACCGATTCATGATAAAAACTCTCAGAAAATTAGGAATAGAAGGGAACTACCTTCACTTGTTAGAGAACATGTACCATGAAGCCTACAATTAACATCATGTGTAATGATGAAATACTGAGTGCCTTCCCCCTAAGCTCAGGAACAAAGCAAGGACCTCTGCTCTTGCTGCTTCCGCTTAACACAGTATTGGAGGTGAGCCACTAGTAAGACACTAGCCACTGCACTAAGACGAGAAAAAGAAATTAAAGGCATACAGATTGGAAAGGAAGAAATAAAACTGTCCCTATTTGCATATGACATGGTCATCTACATAGAAATCCTAAGGAATCCTAAAAAAACCCCACTTGCTAGAACTAATAAATGAGGTTAGCAAGGACACAGATACAAGATCAACACACGAAAATCAATTGCATTGCAGATTGCTCTATACTAACAACATCTGGAAACTGAAATCAAAACCACCAAAAGCATGATCTATAAAAGGAAAAATTGCTACAATGGACCTCATCAAAATTAAAAACTTTTGTTCTGTGAAAGATCCTATGAAGAGGATGAAAAGAGAAGCTACACACTGGGAGAAAATATTTGCAAACCACGTATCAAACAAAGGACTAGTATCTAGAATACATAAAGAACTCTCAAAACTCATTAGTTAAATAAATAAGTAAATAAAAACAATCTAATTAGAAAAATTAACCAAGGGGATATACAGATGGCAATTTCGCACATAAAAAGACATTCAACATCATTAGCCATTAGAGATAGGCAAATTAAACCCACAATTAGGCATCACTACATACCCATCAGGATAGCAAAAATAAAGAATAGTGACAACACCAAATGCTCGCAAGGATGTGGAGAAACTGGTTCACTCATACATTGCTGGTGGGAACGTAAAATAGTCCAGCTACTCTGGAAATAGTTTGGCAGTTTCTTATAAAACTAAACATACAATTACCATATAACCCAGCAATTGCACTCTGGCATTCATCCCAGAGAAGTGAAAACTTAACAAAACTAAACACATTCATAGCAGTTTTTCTCATGATAGCCAAAAATGAAACAGCCCAAATATTCTTCAAGAGGTGAATCGTAAGCAAAAGTAGTCCTTCCATATATAGAACACTACTCAGCAATACAAAGGAATGAGCTGTTGATACAAAGATGAATCTCAGATGGATCTCCAGGGAATTATGTTGAGTAAAAAAAACCCCACTCCAAATGGTTAAATATTGCGTGATTCCATTTCTGTAACATTCCTGAGATGACAAAATTATAGAGACGGCGAGCAGGTGAGTGGTAGCCAGGGGTCGGGGAAGTCGAGGGTGTGGATAGAGGGGAAGAAGCTGAGTGTGGTTATAAAAAGGGAGTTCAAGGGAGGCTTCAACTGATCCTTGGGGTGGGCACTGTTCTGGATTTTGACAATGGTGGTGATTACGTGAATCTATACATGTGATAGAATTGCAGAGAACTAAATATGTACAAATGAGTGTGTGTAAAACTGGTGAAATCTGAGTAACACTAGTGAATTATAGCAGTGTCAGCTTCCTGGTTGTGATATTTTCCTATAATGATGCAAGATGTTAACAGTGGGGGAAAATGGGTGAAGGGTAGGTAGGATCCTCTATTTTTTCTTACTACTGCCTATAAATGTACAATTATCTCAAGATAAAACATTTAATTCCAAATGAACCCAGGTAACTTTTGAACATTGTACTCTGTTGCCTCCTCAATGGAGCGTATTCTAAGGAAGAAAAGAAATCTGGAACTTCACTTAGTAGGTTTGTTTTCAATAGTAGAATTGGTGTGACAATTCCAAACTATTTTATAAACGTTATAGGATAGAACAGATAAGTAGTGGTGTTGTGAGGAGCTAGAGTTCTCAGTGGATGAGAAGGGAGGTACAAAGAGAAAGTGGAGGAAGTAGAAGCAGAGCCCTGTGGTGTTGATTTCGAATCAGAAGAATCAATACAAACACGTGGTTTTTAAGAAATATATTCTTTCTAGCTCTGTTTGCTGAAAGAATACTGAAAATAAAGACACCTCAGTAACAGTAAGCGCTCCGTTTACCTACATCTCGTTTCTAAATAACTGTTCCTAGCTGGTTCCAAGAATGGGGCGGGAAATTGACAAGGTGAACCTGGAACATCTTATTTTGTGAAAAAGTAAGGAAGTGTTTCCAAAAAATGATGAAGGTATATGAACCTACATAGGACAGAGGAGCCAGCCTGAAAGAGGTCCCACTACCCAAATTTGGAATACCTTGTTTGAGCAACAAAATGAATAATGACAGAACTGGATTATAACATGTTGAGTTAAAAAAAGAAGAATCTAAGTCCATATGGATATAAAAATATATAGAAACAAAAGGAGGATAAGGAAAGGAAAACTGTCTTTACAAAAGAATGCCAACTAATAAATATAGAAAGAATGATAAACAATCACTATTTTGCCCCTATCATAATAATAATTAACTCAGGTAAAAATCATAAATTGATCACTAAAACTATTGGATGGAAGATTGTAGAGAATAGGATAATCACGTGGTCTTACAGCATCCCTCCTCAGATTACTGATTAATTAAAGAGGGAAAATGATAGAGTTGCAGTTATTTATGTCTACATAACAAATCATAACAAAACTTAGTGGCATAAAACAACCATTTTATTATGATCATGGGTTCTGTGGGTCAGGAGTTCAGACAGGGCACAGGAACAGCTTGTCTCTGCTTCATAATGTCTTGAGCCTCATCTGGGAAGACGTGAAGGTTAGGCATGACTTGATGGCCGGGGGCTGGATCATCTAGAACAGTCTTTCACTCGTATATCTGGCAGTTGCTGCTGACTGTCGCTTGGGACCTCAGCTGGACTATTGGCCAGAATATTTACACCTATTCTCTGGCTGTGGGCTATTTTAGCCTTCCTCACAGCATGGCAGCTGGGTCCCAAAAGTACGCGGTATTTTATGATCTAGCCTTCGAAGTCACTTAATGTCACTTTTGCCATATGCCATTCATTGAAGTGGTCACAGAGTCCCATCCCAGCTCAGGGGAAGGGCTATCAACCTCACTGCAATGTGGCGGATTCACGTCACATTATAAATAGACATGGATGGGAGACATTGCTGTGGTCAACTCTAGAAAATTTCTGCCATGTTTTACAATGGAGAAATCTAGTGGTCACCACCTTAATTTCTTATACTCAATAATGGGACACACTGAGAAGGACACTACATCACCTGTCACTTCTATACCAAGAATTTTAACCTGAATCTAACCATAAAGAAACAATCATTCAAATCCAAATTGAGAGACGTTCTCCAAAGTAACTGACCTGGACTCTTCAAAAATATCAATATCCTGAAAGGCCAAAGAAAGGGGAGAAACAGTTTAGATTAAAGGAGAATAAAGAGGGGTGTTGACCAAATACAATGTGGGATCCTTGGTTGAGCCTTGGATTCGGAGGAGGGTAATTGTTGGGACAACTGGGAAAAAACAAATGTAGGTTATATATTAGGAGAATATTCTATTGATGTGAAATGTCCCAAGTATGGTAATTTTTTGTGCTTCATAAGAGAATATCAGAATATCCCTGTTCTTGGGAGATGCAGCTGAAGTATTTAGGAATGAAGTGTCATGATGACTGCAACTAAGTCTCAGATAGCTTCAGCCCAAACAAGTGTGTGTTTGTGAGTGTGTAGGGGTGGCAGAACCCTAGCACATGGTGAATCTAGGGGAAGTGTGCATGGGCATTTATCGTTCTATTCTCTAAGTTGTGTAGGTTTGAACATTTTCAAAATAGAAACATATGGGTGGTGTAAGCTTGCACCCAAACTCTCTCCCTAAGTAGCAGAAATAAGATTTCTAGGTGGATGGAAGGAAACAAGAGGATGTTAAAAAGAAGAGGAAGAAGAAAAAGAAAAGAGAAAGCAAGAGCAGCCGTCAGCACTGCTCTTTGGTTGAGGAGGCCACCCCCCGTGACAGTGCACTAGGTGTGGCACACACGAAGTCAGCAGAGAAAGTCCTTGTGGCCACTGACAGACTCCCTTTCTAGGAAGGAGGTTCTTAGAAGGGCAAGAACCAAGTTGCACAATCTCCTGTGTTTTGTAGAGACAAGAGACAAGACTAGAGGGGATGGTGGCTGTGAGAGACAGGGTAGTGCAGTAGTGTGTGGAGGCGGCTCTGCCACCTCCCTGACCCAGTCTTCTCCCTGACCCATGTTTGCCCAGGAGGCGGACCACAGTCAGACCTTGAGTCTGGAGTGGTGCCGGACCACTCACAAAGCTAGACACAAAATACAGTGATCCCGCCCGAAATAGAGTAGAAACCACGTCTCAGTCCGCTCGGGCTGCAGTAACAACATGCCACAGTCTGGGGGGCTTCAACAACAGAAATTTACTTCTCACCATCCTGGAGGCTGGAAGTCCAGGACTGAGGTTCCAGCCAATGTGGTTCCTTGTGAGAGCTCTCTTTGTGGCTTGTAGACAGCTGCCTTTTCACTGTGTCTTCACATGATGGTTAATTTTATGTGTCAACTTAGCTGGGCTGGGGGATGCCCAGATAGCTGGCAAAACATTGTTTCTAGGTGGGTCTGTGAGTGTGTTTCTGGAAGAGATTAGCATTTGAATCAGCAGACTGAGTAAAGAAGATCCACCCTCCCCAATGTGGGTGGGCATCATCCAATCCATCGAGGGCCTGAGTAGAACAGAAAGGTGGAGGAAGAGCGAATTTGCTCTTTTTATTTGAATTGGGACATCCATCTTCTCTTGCCCTCGGACATCAGCATTCAGTTCTTGGGCCTTCAGACTTGGACTAAATAACACCATGCCCTTCCTTGGTCTCCAGCTTGCAGATGGCAGATCATGGGACTTCTTGGCCTCCATAGTTGGCATGTAGCCAATTCCTATAATAAACATCTCTCCCCAGGTTTGTAGTAATTTGTTGTAGCAGCAGCAGAGAACTAATACTGTCTATAAGGTGGAGCACAGTGGGGTGGTAAGAAGAAAGCCATGGGCTGGTAGCCCACAGGCATGGGTCTGACATCCTCTAAGCTATTGCTGAGAAAACCTCGGCCCCACTGCCACAGATGTTGGGGTGGAGAGGGGCCGTGTAGCCACCCAGCTGGAAGTATAGACCTGCTCCAGGCCCAGCTGCATTGCCAGAGGGCTGGGCTGTGTGGGAGCCTGCCTGGGAGAGTCCTGAGTGACAGGCAGAGGACTCTGAGCAGGGGGACAAACAAATCAAACAGTAAGAGTGGACGAGCATGGCTTTGGGACTGTGTTCAGTGAACATTTCTTTCTTCTCTGTGCGGTGACGGGCCTTACTGCTGTTAGCATGAGCCGAATGAGTGGTAGAGGGGAGGCCAAGGGGCTATGTGGCTGCCTCGGCCTGGAAGAGCTGGGGCGGGTGAGCCCAGGCCAGGCTTGATTAGGAAATGCATCCCCCTTTGAATGGGCATCATGAGTGTAGAGGGGGTGGCTCTGAAGTCCAGGTGGGCTCTTCTGGCAGGTACAAGGGCCAACTTCTGGGGAGCAGAGGTACCATCTAGCTGCCAGTGTCCCCACTGTGCCAGATGTGGCGCTAGATTCGCAGCTCATGCCTAACAAGCTCTTGTTGGGTCAAATGGTGGGAAAGGGAGGCTTGCTCCTTGTAGTGGGCTGACCTGAGGATGGACACCAGAGTCGGGGAGTTGGGGCAGTAGGGTGAAGGAGGCAGGAAGACACAGGCGAGTCCTGACGGGGGAGGGATGGTGTCGGGGAGCAGGCACGGTGCGCGGGCCTCTCCTCTGCTGAGGAGCAGGTAGGCCAGCTGTGCCCAGGGAGGGACGCTCAGGGTCGGCTTCCATCTCTGTGTCCCCACTGCCATCCCTCCTCATAACCAGGAGTGGGGGCAAGGGAGCCTTACCCTTTGCTGCCAGGGAGAGGGCTGAGAGGGACAGGAGCTCTAGCCAGCAGCCCCTATCCCACCCACCTGTGGGGGCTGCACTGTGCTGAACCCTCCCCACCCCTAAGAGGTCCTCCCTTTTAATTCCCCCTCAGGGCCACTCTGCTGAAAGGCGAACATTTTTGCACCTAGGATAACTCTCGATGCCCCTTAGGAAGAGCAGGGAACTGAGGTGTCCTGAGGTCAGGGGCACTGTGTTTGGGTGAAGGTGGTACTCGGATAGATACCCACTGCTCACTCTGCTCCCAGCCGCTCAGCCGCTCCCCACCTTCTGCCTCAGCAAGCCTCAGCATGGGGCTGCCTCAGCTGAGGGCTCCAGCACACCAGGCAGAATATCTGCTGCTCACGGCTGAATTGGCCATGTTGATGGGCCCTTAGGGTCCCTCACAGAGGTGGAGGAGGCCTGGCTATTTCTGGCCTGGGATAGGAAGTTGGTCTGCCTCCAGGCAGAGAGCCAGTGCCCAGCTCCTGACAAAAGTGCCTAGCCTGGGGCAGCAGCATGCCTGAGAAAGGGCTAAGTGGCTTGGGCAGGGCTTGCCCAATGCAAAACTGTGCATTGGTCACACTAAGAATTTCTTTTCCTTTCATCCATCCCATTCACACTCTCTCTTACTGTGTGCCAGGCTGTGTGCTGGAAGCTGCAGACACAGTTTTGTGTAAGATTCAGACCCTGCCTTCTCTGATTGGCCAGTGAGAGCTGATGGGGAGCCGGGTGTATCACAGTGACACAGCAAGGTTGAAAAGTGCTCTGAGAGGGGGCCAGGGACTCATGTGCTGGGCTAGAGTGAGCTCACAAGGCCACTTCAGCTGCGGAGAGGCTAGGAAGTGGTCGTTAGTGGAAGGCTTTGTCACCCCAAATAAAACTGGAGTTTTAACATCAGAGAAGAAAGTGAGAATGGATATTGAGTTGGCAACCAGCAGTTTCTGACCAGGCTTGTGCTGTTCTCTGTTCATAGTTCTCATTCAGCTCCAAGGCTGCCCTTGACGAGTGAACCGTAGACTGCTTGGCTGCCCGCTACGTCCCTAGCATTGTGGCTGGTCCAAAGTGGCCCTGTGCACAGTGTTCCCAGGAGGCCCCTGGCAAGCTAGGGCTGTGTGGACTTCCCTAATGTCTTGGTCAGAGTCTGGAATCATTTGCAGTCCAGAGCAAGGGATTGCTGGGAATGAGAGGCTGAGAGTTATAAGGTCTGGGTTTCAGGCCGTTCCATCCCAGGGACACTGGGCAACTTGCTAGACTTTTCTGGAAGCCATTTTCTTGGGCCTTCACACAGGGATAGCAGTTATAAGCTAAAGCCTCTTGTATGGGAATCAGCTTAGATCTTCTGACACTGGCACATCGCTAGAACATCCACAGTGACTGACAGAAGTGATGGCTCAGTTCAAGAACCCAGGAATCCCTGAATGAAAGAGACGATGATGATAACGACAGTGGAAGTTACCATGTATTTGGTACTCGTTATGTGCTGGGCTGTTAACTCTTATGAATATGCTGTAAGGTAGGAATTATTAACAGTTGCTCTCTATAGACTGAAAAAATATGATGCTCAGAAGGGTAAATGCCTTACCTGAGGTTACATAGTCACTAAAGCGGCGTCGAGGGGTGCTATTCTGAAGCAGCTAGAATAGCGGCATCTATCTAAAGTGGGTGGTAAACATGCTGATTCATAGCGTGAAGACCAGAAACGAGTCTAAAGCTCAAACCTACAGCAGATACCAAATTTGAGAAACTCCAGACAGAGTGTTCATCAAACTTTGGGGAGGCTAAGTCTTTCTCATGCTATTAGAAACAGGAATAAATCCTAGACCAGTTCTAGCTGACAACCCGTTAAACCAAAGAGCAACCGATGAAAGCAAAAAGGAGACTGCGGGATTGACGTGATGAGGGGCTGAGGCAGGGCTGGGAGGGAACCATGCAGGGCAGGCGCCCACCACAGTGAGGCTGAATCCCACGAGAGGGGTGCCATCCTGGGAAGAAAGGGTGAGAAGCTCTGAGGCGCCTCCCAGCTCCTAGATGCTAAGTGGCGGCTCAGGAACAGTTCCGAGGACACGTGAGGCTGGGACCCACGTGGTACAAGGGCTCCTCCCTTGGTTCCTGACCTTCGCCTTTCAAAGCTGTGGGCTCTGTCTGTGCAGTCACCAGGAAAAGGTGGCAGAGCAGCAGGGAGCGTGTGGGCCGTGGGGCTTGGGAGCAGAAGAGACAAGGGAGGGGAGTCAGAATGCAAACGAGTCCAGGGTGGCACGGGGCAGGTAAAAGGGGACCTCACGTGCCACTGAGCTCTCCTGCGGGGAGGTAAAGAGAGTGGACCTAGGGCCGGTCCCAGCCCAGGTCCTGGGGGAACAAGAAAGGATGAAGCTCAGTAACTGGAAAGGGACAGTGTGCCCATCGTGGGAGCAAACAGCACCCTGCTGTCTCAAAGGGCTTTCCCTCCATTAGCTACAAGGAGAGATTTTGAAGTGTGTTCTTGGGACCCCTTGGGAGTCCCCAAGACCCTTTGAGGGATCCACAAGATCCTCTTTTTGCAACTACATATCTGTGTGAGGCCAGATTTTCCTCACATGCTTCATCCAAACAATAGGTCACAACAGATTGAGTTCAGAGGCAGATAGGAAAAACCAGCTGTCTTTCTGTTAAACTGGACATTGAGATAGGCAAAACTTTGAAACAGTGACACTCTCCTCACTAAACCCTTTTTTTAAAAAAAAGTTATTTTTCATTAAAAATGTTATGTATATTAACACATAATAGGTTTATTTGTGTTATTTTTAAATGCATAAATAACCTATTTTAAAATGTTCTGTTTTGGTTTTTAGTATGGTCAATGTTGGTAGTTATCACCCATAAAAACAGAAGCTCTTTGGGGGCCTCAGTAATCTTTGTGAGTGTAAAGGAGCCCCAAACCCAACAGTGCGAGCACTGCCCTTTCTGGGGATTCTTGGACCATCCTCCGAGGTGGGGGGGGGGCTGGTTCTCTATTCCCGGTGCACAGAGAAACTTGGGTCCTAGAGACATTCGGAATAGCAGGAGAATGAGGGAAACAATAAAAGATGGTAGAGGGCAGGCCCTTCACGTGGATTCTTAGTTAATACTCACTGCAGGGACAGGCTAGGGCTCAGGCTGCCCAGCCTCCGTTTCCCTGTCTCAACTCCACCTTGCACTCTGTACTAGAACTGCCTATTCCCATAGGATGTGGTCTGGAGGGACTTTAATCAGGGGCCTGCATGACCTAGGCAAGGCCACTGACATCCCCTCCCAGCGCTTGGAAGCTTGAGCAGGGGGCACACAGTCAGAGAGCAGCTGGCATCCCCGCCTCTGTCACCGCCTCCCTCCCCATGACTGCTTCCCACTCTGGGGCTGCCTTGGTCCTCCAGCATGCCCAAGCCTCACTCCCCATTTCCTGCCCATTCTGGGAGCACACATGGTCTTTCAGTAAACTCCTTCTTGCTTCTGTTAGCCCGTCCACCTCGACTGCTTGCACCCATTGGTCTGCCTGTCCCACTCTCATATCCTCTGCTGTCCTTTTGGTCCCCTGCCCCATGCTCACCATCTCAAATGTACAATGTGCCATGCCACTTCACATCTCCATGCTCCTGCACCCCCTGGACCTGACAACTCCTCTGCCCCAGCCCAACACACAGCTCCATATTAGTCTCAAGCACCATCTTCTCTCATGACCCGCTGAGGAGGAAGCAGCCCCCACGCCTCCATGTATCCCTCCTGGGCTCCTATCTATCCTCCACCTCCACCTCACTTCATGTTACCTGTAAGACTCAGTGCTCCTGGCAGGGGCTCCACTGGAGTCTTCTCAGTACCCCTTGTATACAAGAAGAGTCCAATAAATGTTCATTTCTAAATGGCTACGTGCCCAAGGCACCGAATCTACCAGATGAGATCAGATGCTGCCTCCTTCAGGAAGAGTTTCAGACACGGCCTCCTCTGGGCTACCTCGCTACCTCCTACTGACTGTGGCTGCCCTCATCACATGCCATTGCAAACATCTGTTCCTCTTCTCCCCATAGGCAGGGAGCTGGAGGGCAGGACTCAGGTCTGACTGATCGCTCCCCTCCCCCCAGCACCTGGCCCTGCACCTGGCCCTGCACCTGGCCCTGCACCTGGCACTGCAAAGGCTGCTGAGCGCAGGTGGTTTGCAGAGTCATCCTGTCTCCTCGAGTCAGGGGCTGGGCAGCGCAGACGCTGTAGCTTCTGTGCTTGTGCCAAGTGGGTATGAGGTCAAACACAGTTCCTAACAGGCAAGAGACTCCAGCCACTTGTAAGTGGACGGGGGTGTGGGCAAGCACACAGGACCACACACCTCTCCTGTGCCCTCGAAGGACCAGGCTGCACAGGAGCAAGTTGCTAAGCCCAGGATCGTCCAGCCTCGTCTGTCTGTGCGGCACAGGCACAGTCCGATGTGCATAATCGTTTGCAGACTGACCAGTGACGTTCCACACG
Organism: Equus quagga; assembly: GCF_021613505.1. Classification (NCBI taxonomy): domain Eukaryota; kingdom Metazoa; phylum Chordata; class Mammalia; order Perissodactyla; family Equidae; genus Equus; species Equus quagga. Next base: position 98,350,658 of record NC_060267.1, read on the forward strand.
AGGCTGAGTGAGGACGCTCATTTCACCTCCAGAAAAAACTGCTTCAGTCAGCTTGGGAAACAGATTTTGGGAGAAGCAAAATGCCTTAGCAGTCCCAAAGTGTAAAACAACACGTCTATCAACTGGATTCGGTGGGGAGCAGGCGTTCTCCCTGTTTTTGAGCAATGAGCTCAGAACCTATCAGACTGCTCCGAAAGACTGCCCATAAGTCCACTCTTTGAAAGGCCAGTGTGCCAGTGTGTAATCTTCTGTGACAGAGGCAGGGCTGACATGTTTCTACTTAGGCATATAGCTTTGTTTATTTCTATAAGTTTGTTAGCTTAGAGCTTCCATTTTCAAAACAGAATGGGCCTTGGTAATGGTGTTTAAATTCAGGTATTTTAATAAACACATTTAAACATATTCATCAAGCAAGCTCTTAAAGAAACAATGCAGTTGGGCAGCCTCTCCCAGCCCTAACTTTTATCACATCCGAGACCTCACTGTATTTCTAGCATAACTTACAGCATTTGTCTCCTCTCACCCCCATTTTTAGCCCAGAATTTGATTCCTCCTGGGTTTTTGGTCCCAGGACTTCAGATCCTGGCAGCACGGGCCTTTCAACTTCTCATTCTTGCGATTCTCTTTTTCCATGTCTCCTGCGACACCAGCCCTCCTAGGTTCCGGCTCTCTCTGACACCCCTTCTCATGCAGGAGGAGCCAAAGAGAGTGGCAGTGGCAAGGCAACAGAGGATACGCACATTCCTATTGGTTTTTACACGCGAGTCATGGGGCAGTAACTTTCCTTTCCACCCAAAGGAAAGAGACCATTTCTTTCTCTCCAGAGACTGCTGACAACAGATGAGGTGTTTCTGGGGTTTGAATAGAGTATTTGTTCTTAGATAGATGCTGCCTTCCTGAGATTTCACAGATTATCTTACATTCCCTCTGAAATAGTTCATGTCTTTTACTGCACAATAATTACATTTGAACAAGAATTTTTATGCAAAATAGTTTTCAAACTGCATTTCAACTGATTTTGCAATATGTGTTTTAAAATTAATTTCCACTGAGGTTCTGGATTCTTCAGAGGCATCCAGACCAATGTGTAGATACCAGGGATCTTAGCAAAATGGGGCTATCAGTTCTCTCTGCCAAGCAGTGAGGTAGCTGGAAGAATGAAGGGGTAAGGCTAGGCCAGGATTCAAAAGAAGGGGAGGGACATTTCAGTGCTCCCGGTACCTGAAGGGCACAACTCGGACCAAAGTACCGTTTCTCACAGTTGCTGGTGGAGTCTCCATGCCTTGAAACAGAGTCTTCAAAGCTCAAGTCTGCACAAGGAACCCATTAGAAGGACCAACTGGCTATGCAAACTCTACTAGTCTAAGCTCAAGGCCTTTTCACGTGGAGAATCATGCTGGGGCGGGGCTGTGGGGCTGGCCTGGCAATGCATCTCAGCCTTAGCTTTCCAAGTACTTGCCTTGTGACAACAGGCACATTGCGTCACTGGCCTCACGGTCATCGGAGACTCCCCAAGCACCTCCTCCCACCCTCGCAGTGGAAGGAGAGAAGTGGGAAACGCAGGCCCTGGCCCACCCGGCACCGAGTACACTGCGTGAGCCCCTGCACACATTTGCGCTCCCCAAAGAACACTGACTTCTGAAAAGTCTGACTTTTTAATTTCAAAGTTTAGAACTAGAGCGGGACGCTAAAACTTTGTCCTTTGTATTAAGTTTCCTAGCTGTGTGATATTTTGTGGTTCGGGACTTTTTGCTTTTTTAAGAAAATCAAAGGAAGAAAGAGAGTTGGAGAAAAGGAGCAGAGCGACTGCTGGCCACACTTTCCATCCCCTTTCTGCACCCACCTCTCTCAGGGACCCTCTCTGCCACCTAGATAATTTGAAACAAGTTCAGTTCCTATTGTCACTTCTCAGTGAAAACATCAAACCTACTTTTGTTTCTCCTTTCCTTCACAGAAGTGAATTTTCTTCGTGGTTTGTCAGCTCCTATGGATTCCTATTTCTAATTTTAGGACAGATTCAAAATGTTGGTGGGTAGCTGGCTTTGTGAGGATAACATAGCTCAATGTACATGTTGTATAAGTTATTACCTAAGTTAAAAACTATTGTCTCCTTTATGGCAAAAATTGCTGATTAACTCAATTAAATATTAAGTGCATAAAAGATTCTTGCTAAATATTTACTGAAGGTTGTAAAAGACTTTTTTGGGAAGATTTCCATTATGCAGGATGCTACCTAAGCTATAGGAGAGGGAGTTCGCCTGTATGAGCAGCCTGTATGCCAGCCCCTAAGCCCCTCTGCAGAGTCCCTGCCATTCCCCAGATGGCGCCTGAGGCCGGGAACTGGGTAGGGAACAAGCCGGGACTCACATGAAGCCTGGCTCACAAGCATCTGAGCTCTTCTCCACCAAAGAATTGTTTTGTAAACTTGATGCCAAGAAAAGTAACAGATTCAAGTAAATATTTGGCTCTTTCCAAAAAATGAATACCTAGATGAGCTCAGACATGAACTCCATAAATGAGAGCAGAAGAGAAAATAAATCTGTAACCATCAGTGTATATTTGCTCTCCAAGCTGCGCAAATGCAAGCAGGAAATGTCACAGGTACTGAGGAAATCTGCACAGGTTTAACAGAAGCCTAATGTTTGGGGGGTTCAAAAGGTGTTCTTTAAAATGTTCTATTTTCATATCCGCAAATACAGGCCAACATATGTAGAGATGGCTAATAAGCACTATCTCATAAATAAAACAGGCTTGGAGTTAGAAAACCACAGCCCCCAGGTCATGCTGGGCTGGATGATGTTCAGTAACTCAGTCAAAGAAGAAAGGAGCTGAGAGTGCAAGGATAGGGGTGATGGTCATGGCTAGCACGTGGTCTGAAAGTTTCTAAGGGCGACTGAGAAGATCAAAAATAAGTAAAATAAATAAATAATTTAAAAAGATCACCTCTCCCCACCAGCAGCATACACCAACGCAGCACAGTGCAGCAGCCTTCGGGATCAGGGAGCTGTCTATACAAGGAGTGGGAACACCTCCTAAGAGATAGTGGCCAGTATGGTTAGATCTGGTCCCGGCTCTTCCAGAAATGCTGGGCATGTGACGTTGCCTTAGGAAGATTCAAACTGCTCTTGTATAATGTGGAGGTGTATCAGTAATCTTCCTTACAGATTGTTGTGAGGAGAAAAGAAGACAATTTCTGATGTGTGCCTGCTCTAAGAACTGACAAGATCATGTGTTAAATGAATTGCAGCTATCGTTATAGTTATTATTACCAACAGTTGATTAGTTAAATAAGTTAATTTATAAGTATCTGAAACAATGAATTAAAGAGTTGAGGCAGAATCAGAGCTTACGTCAGAGGGACCTCTGTGGGGGAGGGCCAAGGCTATCACTTGGCCCCACAATCAGCATCTCCACAGCACTTTGCTGTTGACAAAGCACTTTGCATCTTATTCTGACTTCATCCTGACAACAGCTCTGTCTGGCAGTGTGTTCATGCATGAACCTAGGGCTCAGAGAGGTCCAATGGCCTCCCCACCTCTGTGCACACACACACCCCCACCAGCTAGCAGGAGGCAGGGCTGAGCGGACACTCAGCACTAGGAGCATTACTCTTTCCACTCACTGAGCCACACGTCTCGCACCCACATGGTAGAGCTCTAGCACCCTTTCCTTAAGGAAAGGCAACCGTAGCTTCAGAGGCCGCTCAGGATGCTAGAACAGAAAGGTAGAGGGAGCCCAAGCCTCTCCAGCCTGTGGAGTCGTCACACCACCGGGACTGCCTGCATCTGGCTTCTTTTAGGAGAGGGGCAAGGACTTCTGTGTGGTTTGAGCCACTGTTACTGCAGGCTTTCTGTTATCTGTAGCTGAATCTAATCCTAACTGATAAAGAGCCCCTTGGAACATATTCTGTTATCTAGCATTGGAGCTAAGGCACAATTGAGAATTCCCTTTCTGTTGCGCTTAATTGTATTTGTCCGTTTAACCATTCCTCATTCAGCAGATATTGAGTTATTCTTCTCTACCAGGTACTGTGCCAATGGCTGCATTCCAATTAATATTGCTGAAATTAATCAGAGATGTTTCTACACCCCACTACATGCTGGGTTCTGAGGAGCTGTGCCTCCCCTGTGTAATAGGGCTTCCTGGAGGCCACAGAGGCCCACACAGGGGCAGGGTGCCCCTGGGTTCCTAGAGGCTGAGTTGGAGACGCAGCCCTGCCATCCAGACAGTGCTGGGAGGGCTTACCAGAGGAGAGAGGCCTGGGGGAGGTGTGTGGATGGAGGGTGAGCTCAGAACCCCAGCGCTCAGCGTGTGGCCTCTGCTGCCTCCGTGCACTCCCGTTTTAGAGGGGTCAAGACTGCTAGGCAGGGCTAGGGAGAAGTAGAGGTACTCTGAGAAAGAGTATGTGGGGCTGGACATTTCAGCTTCCCAAGAGAGATGATATGCTAAAAGTTGGTAGGAAAGCCATGTGGGCCACCCAAGTGTTCATGCAGGCACAGGAGACAACCCTCCTCTATTGAGTAAACTTGAAGGGTGGTGGAGACAAAGGTAACCCTGCTTTCTATGTGCATCCCAGGAGGTGTGCTTACTTCACCCACCTCTGGGCAGGGCTGCATTCTTCCCCTGTGGAGATGCCTCGGCTCAGGGCCTGAGCAGGCCCTGTGTGTGTGGCAGCAACCACATGGATCAGCTGGATTCGGTCAGCCCTGTGTCACTGGGCAGCACCTGGCCACAGTGAGCTCCAAGTGCAGTGCCCATGGGGAGGCACATTGACTCCCCCACGGCAGGATTCCAGGTCTGCTCTGTGCCAGGATATGGAGATAAGGGAGGCAGGTGACACAGTTTGCAAGGGGCTGGCAGCCCAGTGGAAGTGCAGGAGGGGTGACCTGCATGTTCTAGCACAGACGGCTGCACTTCGCAGTGGAGGAAACAAAAGCCCAGTGTGACTGACTGGCTCTACCAGGCCGGTGGAGGCTTCCTGAAGGAGGTGGTGTCAGAGGTCGCCTGTAAAGCTCTTGGAATTAGCCCTGTCGAGGAACAGGAGTGGAAGCAGCTCGGGTGGGGGAACAGAGAGAGGGCACTGAGGTGCCTGGGCTTCCTTCTGGAGGTCGTTGTGGGGCAGGGCCTTGGTGTCTGAAAGGTCCCTGTGCCACTTTGGGGTGTCAGTGAGAAGGGGACGGGGCCGGAAGTGGCAGGTCTGCCTCCATCCCCTTCAGAGGACAAGGTGCAGTGGAGCCCAATGCTGGGTGCCCCCACAGCTGTATCCAGCCTTAAAGGGGTGACCTGCTTTGGGCCTTGGTGGTTCTGGAACCTGCTGCCCCTTTGTACCCATGCTCGTGGTGCTCAATGGCCGTGACCATAGCTCCACTAGTGTCGTGCAGCCCCAGCCCGGGCACACGCCTGAGCAGACTGTGCTGGTCACGCCTGCCTCTCCACAAGCTGCCTCGGGTCCCCATGTTCCTGTCTGTTCCCAGCTGGGAGCCTTGGAGCAGAATATTCCACATACCACCTCCGTATCCTTTCCCTCTGCCTTTCTAGACCTTCTCACAGATTCCCAGAGCTGAGGGGCTCCATGAGTGTCAGGAGCATCATTACAGGAAGGAGCCTGTCGCCACAGCAACCCCAGCCAGCAGCCAACAGCCGGTGTCCAACCAGGTCCACAGAAAGCACTGTAGGAGGAGTGGCTGGCGGGACCCTGCTGTTTGTGGGTTTGCTGGTAATGCAGGTGAGGGACTAGCAAAAGGACTGGATTGGCTGGCCCTGGGTTACCAGTTCACCAGGCAAGCTGGCAGTGTGGGCAGGCTCTCTGTCGAGGCCACAGGCTCTGCATGGCTGCCTGTTTTTCTTGTGGCCTGCCCAGCCCGTGTGGCTAGGGCCAGTCAGAGGGACTTTGCAGGGACCCAGAGGCACTCAGCTCGTTGCTGGGGCTTCGCTGGATTTTGCGCCAGCTGCTTGGGAAATGGGTGGGTTTTCTGTGTGACCGAGAGAAGCCGTGCTGCCAGCGGGGAGCCGGGAGTTGCCAGCAGTTTGGAGAAATCCTAAGCAGCTGAGCATGGCTCGAGGCAGGACATGCCCCGCACAAGCAGCAGGGCCGAGGCCGCTCTGGCTCCCCCACAGACTGCTGTGGCCCCACAGGGCTGCGAGGGGGCTGTGGCTCCCCACCTGCACCTCTGTGCACTGGCTCCTGGGGCTCCCCGGGGGCAGCAGAGTGGGGTGCTGGGGGGAGCCCTTCACACCCCTCACACAAAGCAACGTCCTGCCTTTCTGAACAGGGCCGGGCTCCTGAGTCAGTCCTTGGAACAACAGCTCTTTAGTCCAAGTTTGACAGCACTGGGCTACACTTTCTCTACGAACCCTTTTAAACCAACAGTGTAAGATTTTGTGATAACATGTAGAACTAACATGTGACCTCTCTTTTGGTGCCTTGATTTTTCCAGATGTATTTCTGAGCAGCGGCTCTCAGCCAGCATTTTTCTGTATTCCTAACCCACCGCAGGCTATGACCTCCCCACATGTCTCACAAGGGAGCTGGGAGAGAGCAGAAGCTCTGTCTCTCGGCCGTGAATTTCTCAGAAGGAAGAGGTGAGGGCTTTTCAGGAAGTGTCAGTGAGGCTGTGATTTGGCCAGGGGGAGAGATGGGAGGAGTTAATTTATTTAGCAGCTGCTATATTCCAGGCACTGTTTTAGGTGCTGAGGAGTTAGCAATAACAAGACACTCTTTCATTCTCCAGGAAGCGGCTCTAGGTCCTGATGAGTGTTCTGATGACAGTAAGGAGTGCAGTGTTAGGAAGGGCCTGGGGGTGTTGAATTAATTTGGTCTGTGGGGCTTTTCCTAAGAAAATGGTATTTGAATTAAGAACTGAATAAGGAGAAGGTAGCAGTCATGGAAAGGCCTGGGGGAGCATGTCTAGATCAGAGTTCTAGGAAGGTCTGGGGAGCAGGTCTGGATCAGAGCTCTGGGAAGGCCTGGGGAGCAGGTCTGGATCAGAGCTCTGGGAAGGCCTGGGGAGCAGGTCTGGATCAGAGCTCTGGGAAGGTCTGGGGAGCAGGTCTGGATCAGAGCTCTGGGAAGGCCTGGGGGAGCAGGTCTGGATCAGAGCTCTGGGAAGGTCTGGGGAGCAGGTCTGGATCAGAGCTCTGGGAAGGTCTGGGGAGCAGAAGGAAGAGCTAACTGAAAGGTCCTGAGGTGAAAATGAACTTGCATGTCCACAGGGCAGAGAGAGGCCAGAGTGGCCAGAGCCCAGTGGGAGAGGAGAGTCGGGGGTGAGCCCAGCCAGGAGGAGCGGCCAGCTCAGTAGGCCTCCGTAGGTGGTGGGGAAGCAGCCTGGTGTCATCAGAAGGAGTGGGAAGTGACTAGGATGCTGTAAGCAGATATGACTGCGCTCTGGGAAGACGGCTGTGGCTGCCAGGAGGATCAACTAGTAGGGCCAATCTGGAAGCAGGAAGACCAGTTAGGAGGCTCTTGCTTAGTTGCCCAGGTGCATGATGACAGCTGGCACCAGGGCTGAGGACATGGGGCGGTGAGAGGATGTTGGACTTGAAATGTGTTCGACATTAGAGTGAATAGACTTACTTCTGAGTTTGAGGGGTTAAATTAGAGAGAAGAGCAGGGTCAAGGATGGCTTTAGCCTCTTATCCTGACCTAGTGTGTGTCTGGGGAAGAGCGAAGGCTTAGGGCTGTGGGGTGTGGAAGTTAGAGCTAGCCGTGTTCCAGAGCATCCGATAAAGCATTAGCCTCCCAACCACTCCAAGCTCCTACCGTGTATCCTGGGGCAGAGAAATCTAAGCCTCCGGGCATTTGGGAAGCAGCCATGCTTGTAGCTGTGCTGGAGCACCCCTGAGAAACGCCTTGTGGCTTAGACCCTGCAGGGGCCTGGGTCCAGGCTTGTGTCAGCTGCTGCATCTTGCAGCCTGCGTGGTTGCCTGCTTTTCCTATTGCCACAACTCTGCTCTGAGCCAGACGTGAGGGGCACGCTCTGTCTCCAACACAGCTCATCCCTTCTCTGGAGGATTGCCATCACACACTTCTCGGTGTAGGCTCAGCTGTAGCAGTGGGCCCTGTTTTTGCACAGACCTGGAAGTCTCTGTCATGGTGAGCTGGCGATTCTTCACTTGAGGTTCAGTGTCCCCAAAGACTCGAAACCTGGTAAAAAGCCATGAAAACTTCATAGCTGAGCTGGGAATCTGATCCGTAGAAGTCATGCAGCCCAGCCTCTCACTGCCCAGAACATTCTTCCGCAGCATCCCCAACAAATGGCCCCTGGCCTTGATCTTTCCCTCTGTAGGGTGCTCACAACTTCAGAATGCAGTTTGTTTCGTTGCTCTAGAGCTCTGACAGTTGGAGCTTTCTCTATGTTAGGCACCTTGGAAAGTCTAGTAAACAGCTCTGGTTCTGCCCTCTGGAGGCATGCAGCTCTACCCCTGTCCACATCTAGCCTTGGAGACACTGACGATTGTGTTCACACCCCTTGCCTTCTCTGCATAACCACCCTTGTCCAGACTCCAAACCCTTATTCTCATTTTCATGAGACACAAGTTCTAGAATCCTCGTGATCCTGGTCACCACCCTCCTCAGGAGCCGTCATAGTTTGTTCCTCTTAGATTTGAGGCCTGAAAATGAACCCCATGCCTCCAATGTAATGTGAAGTGTCCGTCCCTCGTCCCTGACACGTCTGTCTTCCATTTTGTCTGTCTCAGGTGAAAGGACTGCTGATTGGGAGAGATTTTCCTTTTCTCAAATAGCTCTTCTTGCCTGAAAGTCTCTTAAGCTGATTTGTTTTTAATTGAGTGATCCCTAAGCTTTGAAGAGAGCATAGATGATCATTTGGTTCCCGGGTGAAGGAGGTTTTTCCCTCACTTTCCGTCATTGAGGTAGCTTGTTGCGCTGAGTAGTTCATTCGTATTCTCTGCTTCATCTAGCCCTGCGGGAACTGGTGCTGCTGCTTCCATTGCTCTGGCCTACCCTGGATGAGGGCAAGGCAGACACTGAGCATGCTAATAGTTCTCATTTCTTGCTCAAGAGTTGCTGTAACGGCCATTGATCCAATGAGCCCAGGTTCTTGGTTTCTATTACAAAAAATAAAATGATGCCAGTGCAGTGATGGAGGGCTCCTGAGTGGGAAGGATTGAGCCTTTAGAGAGCTCTGCCCAGGGAAGGCTCTCCAGAGCTAGCAGGCAAGATCTGCCTGGGCACAGACTCTGAACTCCCCTGAGGGGAGAGCTTTAAAGCACGACTTTGGGGGGCCTGGGGCCCACCAGACTCCCTTTCAGCAAAGAGAAGATGCAGTGACTGTCCTGGGCATCCTGTGCAGCACTGCTCAGCTGGCCTGCTGATGGTTCTACCCTGGGGTCACCGCCACCACCGCTGAAGGAGCAGTGCATGTGCCGCCCAGCGTCCTACCCAGAAGGAGCTGAGGGGTGTTTGAGAGGCTAAACCTGGAAAGGTCTTGATAGACTAGGGACGAGGTAAGCATCTTTGCTTGCTGTTCTACAAGAGGCACATGGCAGGGCCGCAGGGCCAGGCAGGAGGCATGGGAGCTGTCGTTCCAGTGGGAGCTGGGACCTGGAGGTGCTGCTGAGGCGCGTGGAACAGGAGATGCTTTCTGCTCATTTATTTACTTAATTTAGAAAGTCATGTGTGCATGTGCTGAAACGTGGAAGACGATGTGAAACTGAGCACCTCTTTTTCTGCCAACCTTTTGTCCCACTTGCCAGAGAGTAGCCGCTGTTAACACTTTCTTGGGTATCCTTTCAAAAATTTTAATACATATTCAAGCATATATTTGACCCAATGGAATCCTACAATATTGTCATGCAGCTTGCTTTTTCACTTTAATAAGATGTCTTGGAGTTCTTTCTCTGTTGGTATGTGTAAGCCGTCCTCGTTCTTGTTAACGATTGCATATCTAGAATCACAGATTCCTCAGGCTGGAAAGAACCTTCCAACTACTGTGATCCAGTTGCCTCATCTTGCTGGAACCTGGAGAGGCGGGGTGGCTTGCCAAGGGCACAGTGCCTTGCTGAGAGGGAAGGCTTCCTCTGGGAGCTGTTTGGAAGGGAGAGCTTCCTGAGGGGCTGAGTATCAGGATGACAGGGAGGAATGGCCACTACTGACCGGCTGCGTTTCATTGGCTTCATCATCCACATCCATGATTTTGGGCTGTTGGCAGCAGCGGTGAGGTGGGAGGACAAACCTTTTGCTTGAGAGAGGCAATCCTGTCCCTTCCACGCACACTGGACGCTTGGGACATTTGAGTGAAAACGTCCTTCGGGCCAGTGGAAATGTGTGTTCAGGTTCCAGAGAGAAGCACCTTGTGTTGATGAACAGAACGAACCACCATGGTTTGGAGAGCAGGTCCCTAAAAGTCATTAGATCTCCGGTGTGTTCTTTTGTAGGTCTTGTTCAGCATTGAAGCAGAACTTGGTGACAGGAGGCTGTAACTCTCATTGACCCAAACTTGTTCCTTTGCCATATTTGCTGACCGCACCCCCCACTCCCTGCCAGCCTGTGCCTCTGGCATCCCACCTTATCATGTGGGTGAGGAAGGGGTGGAAGCCTGAGGGGACTGGCAGCTGCGTGTGTGACGGTGTGGTGGCCACACTTAAGGTGGCCCAGAGGCGGGACCTCTTGCCTCTAAGGTGCCTGAGAACTGGCCTTTGTACCTTAACAACCTTTCTGGTTTGCAGCGTGCAGGTGAGAGCTAGGAGGACCATTAGAGGTCTGCCAGGCCAGCTTGTCCCACTCTGGGGGCTGTGTGGCCCCCAGGGTTGCCCACTCACTTGCCAGAATGTAGGATATGAGACCACAGACGAAAGGGCACATCTTCCTGGAACATCAATTTTACATGAAGCTTCAGAGGGAGAAATGCTATTTTTTTTTTTATTAAAGCAAACATTGATATTTGGAATAGCTTGGGAAATTCAAGTTACTTTTTAAGATAAAACAGGCAATTTCAAAGCAATTTTATCTTTCCTTGCCTCAGGTAACTTCAAGCTTTACCCCTGGACCCTGGAGGGCATGTGTTCTCTCTCTGCTGCTGGTTGGGACTTTGTTGAAAAGTGTTTTAGTTGGATTGGGTCGTTTTTCTCAAGAAAATGGCAGTTTATCTTAAGCTAGAACCAGGACATTGGCAGGGCCCTGGGCTGCTCCGGCAGGCTCTCTGCTGCCCTCTGTGCTGGGCTGTGTTGGGTCCCACAACCCCTGCTTGTATATTCTCTGGTCTCTCAGTCTCTCTCCCATGGTTTTGGTTTGCCTTGGCCCTGATCCACCTAATGACTTCCTCTTGTGTTCCCTCCATTGCCAACTGGCCGTTTGCTTCTCTGCTTACTCCCCAAAAGAAACCTGGTTGGCCCAGCTCATCTTCTCTCACCAGCCAGGCTGAGGATTGGCTGCCCTTTGGTCATCTCAGCTAGAGCGAGGAGTTCAGGGCCATTCGTACAAAACTATTTCCTTCGGCCATTGCTTTTGGAGGGGCAGATGGGCCAGGTGAGCCTGGAAGGGAGTGTGGACCCGTTAGTATGTGCTGGTTCTAATGCTGCCAGCTTGGCGCACAGGAAAGAATGGGAGACCTCAGAAAAGGAGATAGTTGGTGCGTGTTGTGGGCATCTCCCCTCCTGGAGTCCTCTCCACCACATGAAACCTCTTTCCTCATGAGAAACTCTGGGGCTGTCTTGCTTTCCTGATATCCATCCAGGCAGATCACTTTTCCCTATCGTCTAAGCCATGGTCTGAACAAACACCTTCCTACTGCTGTGGCCTGGGCTACCACTGAAAATGGTCATCTTACCAGAAGGCTGCTCAGCCCAGACCCCTGCGTGGACACTCATGGAGAATGGGACAGGAGCTGCAGGAGGGCAAGGGAAGCAGAGCATTGTGAGGGAGGGAGAGTGGTGCTCACATTCACCACCGTCCCAACTCGCGCTGTCCTGGCACGGCTGCCGTCTATTCATCGGGAGAAGAGAGGCCGGTAGGCAGGGCTCCTGGAGCCATTAATCTTGTGTATCTCTAAGTACCACGACCAGGGCACATTCCCTTCACAGGAATGTCGTGGTGTCAGCAGACAGCAACTCGGAACTATTTTTCTCATCTTGGATTAATACAGTGGTGGTACCGTGGGTTCATGTGCTAGAGATGGGGTGCTCCTCTTTGCCTAGGATATCATCATTAACAGAGCAGGCCTGCCTTTCCATCTGGTTTGGTCCTGTTCGTAGTCTTCATTGGCTTTTTACTGCAGGGTGCTTCACTCTCTGTTGTCTGATGGGGTACAGTGTGGGCAGTTGACAGTTTGGGGAGTCACGCATACCTGGGTTTGCATCTTGCCACTACTACTCGCTGCCTCTGTGACCTTGGACAGTCTTCATCTCTGAGTCTGTTTTCTCGTCTGTAAAGGAGCTGATGTTCCCAGGCATGCCTGACTGAGAGAACTGGGTGAGATTGTTTGCACTGGTATTGAGAACCTCTGGCTGTGCTGATGTGCCATTGGCTCCACCAGAATTGTTCCTCCCTCCCTTTCCCCAGCTAACGGTGTCTTAGGCTCAGCTTAGACACGCCAGCACAGAAACCCTCCTGAATGGACAGTCCTAGTCTTTCTACAGACTAGGATTGTGGCCTTGGCTGAGTCTTTGGCCTCCGTGTCCCACAGTCTCTTTGTCTGTAGGACTGAGACACAGAAACTCTCTCCTGGAGTTCTAGTGAGGATTACATATGATGTATGGAGAGCACCCTACCAAAGCCTTTCTCTCGAGTATTCTGCTTTGTTGATTTTGCAGTGACCGCCTTTCCTAGGGTTCCCACAGTCTCTCGGCTGCGGGTAAGAAGCCTCAGGGCTGTGGGCCCAGCACAAGGTCAGAGCTCCCAGCTGCCAGCCCAGCTCACACTCCCGCCACTGTCCTTCAGAAGTCCATCTGAGAAGAGGGACTTCCCTGTTTGTCCTCAGCAAAAGTGAAATTTTAGAGCCAGCCCTGATGGCCTAGTGGTTAAAGTTGGGTGCACTCCACCTTGGCGGCCCGGGTTCAGTTCCTGGACACGGACCCACATCACTCCTCTGTCAGTAGCCATGCTGTAGCAAGGGCTCACATGGGAGAACCAGAAGGACTTACAACTGTGACATGTAACCATGCACAGGGACTGTGGGGAGAAAAAAAGAGAGGAAGATTGGCAACAGGTGTCAGCTCACGGCGAATCTTTCCCAGCACAAAAAAACCCTGAAATTTTAAACAATGTGAAAGTTTGTTTTGTTTTGCTGCTTGCTTATCCCTTCTGGGATTCCCTTTTCTCCTCACCTGGAAAGCTGCTGTTAACACACGTGGTTACTGATTTATCAGTGTTGAAGTGTGTCAGGCCTTGTGCAGGCATGTCCCGTTTGATCCCGCGGCCGTCCCTGTGAGGCAGGCAGTGTCGTTACCGCCACTCACAGGGGGGCAGGTTCAGCTCAGAGAGGTTGCTTACATGTGCACATGGTCACGTGGCAGCAAGTGATGGAGTGAGGATGCTGACCTGGGTCCCTCTCTGTCCAAAGCCAGTGGTTTCCACCCCGAGGGAGCAGGTTTGCTTGACTGAGGCCCACTAAAGTGATGCTGCCTCCACCTTCTCGGCGCTTCCCCACCCTGTGGTGCCAACCTCTACACTGGCCCCATTGGTAAATGCCTGTCTGATACTTCTGGAACTTCCTGTCCTCCATCTGATAATCGAGGTGTTCACTTCTACAGCCTGTCTCCCCTGGGGGAGTATCAGGTACTCGAGGATTGGAATAAGGTCTAAGCACATGCATTTTTTAAATTCTCAGTTGATGTATTTGTGTAATTATGAGCACAGAAAGGGTCCATGTCTTAGCTTTAGCCCATGTGCACATTTGTGCTCCTCTTCAGAGCTCAGAGCAGAAAGGACTGTCTTGAGACCCACGGAAACCACGGCAGAGAATCAGGAGCACAGTGGTCTCCCCAGACCCACACACGTGCTGCATTGATGCTGGCTCTGCAGAGCTCTGGAGCCCCACCCACAGGAAGAGGAGACCCCTCTCACCCACGGCACTCCCCAGGTATCCTCGGGACCAGCTCAGCTCCTCGGGATAGGTCCCCCAGAAGCAGCCCGTTGAGAGACAGGAAGATAGTTTCACAGTGAGAACGACCACTCCTTAGAAGTTGGAAGAGCCTCTCGTCCCCTCATCCCTACTAAGGTTTGGACAGTGTTTTAGCCCATTGGAGCATTGCTCCTTGTAATGTTGCCACGATCCCAGAAGACAACTTTGAGGAATGGGGATTGCATCATTCTCAGCTCTTAGGCTGGCTTCTCTTTGACCGTTTGATACCATGGTGGCCCTCAACACGTCAGCTCAGGATGATGGGGTTCGTGATTGCTCCCTGACGTGAATGTGCACTGGGCAGTCTCTGAGGCTATGGAAGGATGCTGTGCTGCCAGGTCCAGCCCCTTGCCCTAACCCAGGGAGGCATGCTGCACACTGGGGGGCTCACCCCCCATCATCCCTGGCACAGGGTAAGCTGCTTCACTGCTTCTCCCGAGGCTCCCCTAGTCGCTGACTCTGGCAGGATGTTTTCTCATGTCGTCCATTTTGTAAAAAGGGGCCACATCAAGGAAGACTCTCCATAGCAAGTGACAAAACAGTGCAATCCAAATGCTTAATTTAAAAAAGAGAGAGGTGGGAGGGGGAGAAGACTGACTCACACAATCAACAACTCCAGGGCAGATCTGGCCTTAGCTGCTTCTTGACTGGTCTTCTGCGTGCTCATGAGACCCCCCGACACAGCTCCACTTTCTCAGGTGGGCTGCATCCTCAGGTTCCACAAAGTGGCCTGTGGCAGCTTCAGGCTCAGCTTATCACAGCACCCGCGGAGTGAGTCCATTTTCCCAGGAGTGGAAACAGATGGAGCTGTGTGACCCTGATGGCCTCGACCGAGAGCACATGGCCTTTCTGCGCCCGTCCCTATGGCTAAGGAGATGGACACCCTGCCTGGCTTAGTCTCCGTCCCCAGCAGGGTCACCTGAAGTACCTGGGCTGAGTGGAGGAGGTGACAACGACCTGGAGGAGAGAGAGTGAGTAGATGCTGGGTGGCTTCTGCACCAGCTGTCTGCTATGCTGGCTGACCCCGGGGTCTAGGATTTTGGCTTTCTGCCTCTACCAAGGTGTTCGTTTCTTTGTGTTGTGATCGCCACCAATGATCACAACGACTCATATTGTGATCCTGTCCAGTGTTGAGAAACAAGCCCCAAGGTACTTCCTCTCCTGGTGGGTTCTAAAACTGCTTGTTCTGGTGGGTGCAGTTACTTTGCTTAAGAAAAGACTCTTCTCCTGGTGCCATCACAGATCACAGACATGCTGACAGGCAGATGGGGCCACATCTGCCAGCTAAAAGGAGAGCTCCAAACTCGACCTGCTGACAGTTTTATCTCTCAGAAGGTTGAGGAAGAAATGAGAGGAACTGTTCTTGGTCAAAAAGGATTAGAGAAGCAGAAGGGACCTGGAAGCTTGGGAAGCAGTGCCCACACTGCTTGGAGGGAGGCAGAGTCCACAGGACACCTCAGGCTTCCAGAGGAGTCAAGAGAGGGGTGCAGAGCTGTCTGCAGACTGAACCCCGATTCTCTAAAGGGAAGAAGAGATTTTCTGAAGTGTACTCCAGAAGCTTGGGACCTACCTGGTGAACCTTTCACCAGCTCGACATAGTTGTGGTTTGGGAGCTGTACTAACACCTGTGTGGGCTCCTACGACCACCTCCTTTTAAGGAGTTACACCTTTCAGTCAGCAGATGCTTCTTGGCTAGCTGTTCTGAGCACAGTCATTGTTCTCTGGAAGTCCTGGTTTAGGAGGAAGAGAAAAACTGGGTACCCCTAAATCAAGTCCCTGTGATCTGTCCCTGCCTTCTGCAGTCGCCTCCGGCTTCTCTTCCGCATGCCCCTCTTCCCCAGCAGCTTTGTCACCTGCGTGGGGTCATACCTCCGCGAAGTTCTGTCCCGGGAGGAAAGTGCAGCCCGGCCCTGTGTGCTCTGCTCAGCAGATCCCTTCTGGACCGTCCATCCTGCTTCTCCTGCCGCCTACCCTTGAATGCCCTCGTGAGCTCTTTCCTCCACCTGGGACACTGGCCTTCTCACACCTTCTTTCTCCTGTCTCTTTTTCATTTTCCTTTGTTCTTTTTATGTTTTCCTTTTCTTTCTTTGTCACCTTTTTTGGGTTTTTCCCTATTTAAGCCTCAACTACAATTTAACTCCTCCAAGATGATCCACTTGCCCCTCTGAGGGGCAGTGGCGTACTCCCCTTTGCTCACCGTCACACTGCCGTACTTGACAACAGTGGCCTTGGGGCTTTCTCGTCTGTCTCCACTCTGGCCCACAGGCTCCTCAAGAGTGAGACTGTGCCTGTTCTGTTGTTTGGTGCTCCAGGGTGACCTCATCCTAAGTAATCACATCTACGTGACCCTCTTCCCACATAGGCTCAGTCCTGAGGTACTGGGGGTTGGGACTGCAATATATAGATTTTGGGGACACAATTCAGTTCACAGCGTGAAGTGTCTGTGGGGGTTGTGTGTGTCGGACACTGTGGTAATGAGGCCGAGGACTGTGCTCAGGCAAGCGCAAGGCTCCACAGAGCCTAGACATGAGACGGTGTTGGGAAGTGAGCCCTCCCCAGGAACCTACTACATCTTGTTTTGCCTCGTGACCCATTTGTGCCCTTTATAATGGTGTTTTCCTGTTCTTCCCTGTTCCTTTCTGTCCATTCTCCTCTGGCTGTCAACCAGCCTGCCTTCCTTGTGTGCTCCAGGTTATGTTCCCACTCTCACGTCAGGCCCACCCTCGGTCCAATTAGCAGCCATCCTGAGATAGCCCTTGAATGGGCACTATCTCCAGGAAGGGCAGCCTGGGTATGCTGGGCCCCTTAAGTGACATGTACGGCACATGCTAAAAATAATGGTATGGGACCACCAACAAAGGTTCAGTCACTTGGACTGGAGGAGTCCAGACATTGTCTCCAAGGAAATGAAATCAGAATCAGATCTGATAGGGTGAGTTAGAGGAACCTCCAGAGAGAAGGGAGGACTGTTCTCCAGGCGGGGCCAGCGCGCAGCTGAGCACACAGGTGTGGGAATGACCTCAGCTTCACGCATCTCTGTGGTGCAGAGTTCCTACACATGGACTGGAAAGCAGGCTGAGGAGGGCGTCGCCACGACAGGATGCTCAGGCTTTGTCCCAGAAGATGCCAAGAGCTGGGAAGGTGTTATTAGCAGAGGTGTAACAAGATTAAGTTTGTGCTGTACAATTTAACAGGTATGTAGAAGGAGTTTGGAGATGGGGAGCAAAGATACAAGGCCATAGTGACCGTCTTGGTAAGACAATCAGGACAGTGAGAACCTGAAACAGGGCATTTGGAGGGAGGATGAAGAGGAAGGAAGGATGTGCCAAATTTCTAAGGTAGAAAAACAGAAATTGGTGACCCTCAGAACTTTGGAAAGTTCTGACTAGAATGACTGAGTTAAAAGGAAATAGAGGAGACTCTTAGAACTCACCAGCAGAAAGACAAACAGCACAATTGAAAAAGGGGCAAAGGACTTGAATAGATATTTCTCCAAAGAAGACATACAGATAGCCACCAGATTTGAAACAGGAATGAAAAGAGGTTTGCTGTTACTAGTCATTAGGGAAACGCAAATCAAAACAATAATGAGGTAGCACCTCACATCCACTAAGATGGCTATAATTCTTTTGAAAAAAGGGAAATCATGTTGACAATGATGTGGAGAAATTGGAACCCTTGTGCATTGTTGATGGGAATACAAAACAATTCAGTAGTGTGGAAAACAGTTTGGCAGTTCCTCAAAAAGTTAAACACAGAGTTATCACGTGATCCAGCAATCCCACTCCTAGGTGCATCCCCAAATGGACTGGAAGCAGGGACTCCGGCGAACGTTCGTAGAGGTGGTGGTTGTACAATATTGTGATGGCACTAAAAGCCACTGAAATGCTCCCTTAAAATGGTTAACTTTATGCTATGTGAATTTACCTCGATAAGTGATTTAAAAACAACAGGAAGTGGGAAACATAGGAGGAGGAAACAGCACATTGGATGTGCCCATGTTGAGGACCTGTGGCATGTTTGGGTCCAGGGGCAGCTGGAGATGTAGGCGGGCTCTGGGTACCACCAGTGCTCAGGTTATACCCTAGGGGTCTCAGCTGACATTGTTTCCTTTAGGGATGTCTAAAATGGTGGATTATGAAAGTGGCTCGGATTTACCATAACTGCATTTCTGTGCATTTGGTGGGGGCTGATGACATTGTTTTGGGTTAGGTGGCTAAATGTTAAGATGGTCAGGCTGCTTTGTGATAAGTCTAATTACCATATTAGAAGTATGCTAAGAAACAGATCAACATCACCCCAAAGAGTTCTCCTAACTCCTATCTCAGTCAACATTTTTATTAGTGATTTAAAGATGTAGAAAGTCTACTCATCAAATTTGCAAGTCACCCAAAGCTTGGATGGACAGTGAAGGTGTTGAATGACTGGCAAAGACATTTGCTGTTTGGGGCTGCCCAGAACCTTCCTTTTGGCATCAGTGTCTGGATTTTCGTTTTGATGCCTTCTTTCCCTGTCCATGTAGCCCATGTGTTTCCGAGTGAAATGTACACAGTGCCAATTCTAACATGTTCCCTGATTGGCTTAAATTGATCTTCACATTCCACCCTCCTGGCCTTGGTGGTGATTGAGATCACACCACCCAGGGTAGGCTCAAAGGGCAGAAGAAAAGTTTGGTGACCTTGGAGAAAGATGGCGCCTTGGGCTTCAGAGAGCCCGGGGTCTTTTTTTGCTTCACCTGTTCACCTTTTCTGTTGGTGAGAGTGCCCTTCCATTGTGTGTTGGAGGGGACACTCCATTTTCCTGCTGTTTGTCAACAAGGAAGAGTGGAGCCTCCAGGAGCTCCTGGCAGCCCCCTTGCAGCCATGAGGAGAACCAGGCTTAGGTTGAAGCCGACCTAAAGAAGGCAAAATGGGGAGGTGAAAATAACCAAGTTTTTGGTGACCTTAATTCTGACCTAAAGTGCCACTGGATTTTGCAGTTACGTGAGCCGGTAGTTCCCTATAGTTGTTCAGACCACTCTGAGTCTAATTTTCTACCACTTGCAAGCAGCAGTGTCATCACTGTCACAGTGACACATCAGTCGCCAGAGATCTCACCAGATCATATTCATTAAATTGAATGTTTGCTGAATTGTTAAATTGAAATTTGGCCAGATTAAATATTGGGCTTTTTTCACTTGGTTCCAGAAAACTTACTACACAAGTACTTTGTAATGACATGAATGACAAAGACTTGGGAGTTTTCGTTGACATTAAACTCAGTGTGATATGCAGTTTAAAAGACCTGATTTTATTTCCCAGCCTTTTAACGTACCACCTCTGTGACCTTGGCAAACAAGGTGTTGTTTGTAAGTTACCTAGCACAGCCTTGGCTCAGAGTGGGTGCTGATGTAGCTTAGCAGTGGTGGATCGGTCATGATGTATACATACTTTCAGCTTTCAGCTTCAAGGAACAAAAAGCCAAACTCTGAACTAGCTTAACCCATAAGAAGTGTTTAACAGGAGACCCAAAGTGATGCAGCCTCCATGGTGGGCTCCATCCACAAACCCTGTCTCTGACTCTCTTAAGTTTGCCCTCTCATCATCCAGAGCAAGAGAAGCCAGCTGAGTCTCAGGATTCCCAGCATACTCTTAAGTTTCACTCATCCTGACTGGACCAGCTTAGGTCACTCACCAGTCCTCTGGCCAGGGCGTTGGAATGCATTGGTTGACCTGATCTTAGTCATGCACTGCCACCCCCAGATCTGGGTTGTGGTCTGCTTCTCTAGAACCACATGGATGCCTCAAGGGAAATTGGGAGCTGTCAGGGAGGGAGAAAAGGAATGGATGCTACAGAGGCCACCAACAGGAATTGGCTCAAATTGAATCGGCCTGAAGGCTAACGCAATCGAAGACTATGTTCCTGCGAGTGTGGTCTATATGAGAGAGGAGGTAATCATCCTCCTTGTCAGACTGAATCTTGGACTCCAGTTCCATTCTGGAACCTAGAGCCACTGAGGCTCTTTACAAAGAGTGCTGGCAGGATTGGGGGCACTTGCAACTGTGCTGAACGAGGAAACGTCGGATGCTGGTAAGAGAAGACGCAATGGCATCATGGTGACTGGAGGACCAATTTCTGCTCTGAGACCACCTGACTGAAGTGGCACCAGCAACCACTGTCGTTCACTGAGTTCTTATTGCATTACCAGGCATTGTACCAAGTTCTTTCCTTCAAGGGAGGCTACCTGACCTACAAGTAGTTACTCTTACTGTCCTCATTTGATAGATGAGGACAACAACGCACAGAGAGGTTAAGTAACTTGCCTAAAGGGACAAAGCTAGTAAGCGGCAAAGCCAGGGTTTAATCTCAGGTCTCCTTCTTCGGTTTTCCTGACTTTGGACAGTGACTCTCAGCCATAGCTGCCCATGAGAATCCCCTGGGGAAGCTTCCTCAAAATACTGATGCCTGGGTGCCACCCTAGACCAATCATTGGACTCTCCAGGGGTGGGCTCGGCACCACTTCAGAAAGTTGCCTGGTAATTCAGATGTGCCGCCCCCATGAGGACTGCTGGCCTAGGGTATAAGCACCAAGCCTGGGACCGCAGTGCCGCTGCCTTGAGAAGCCCACGGGAATCTCAGGTGTATGGAGTTGCAGGTATAAAACCACAGGGACATAAAGGGATTGTGGTGAACGAAGGAAGGCAGGACCCAATCAAGGGCATTCACATTAAGAAATTAATATAGTGCTATTAAAACAAGGCCTACCTGTTTGCACAGCTGCATTTCTCAGACTTCACCTGTACACAGATCACCTGGGAGCTTGCTACAGAGCAGGTCTAGGGCAGGGCCTGAGGTGGTCCATGTTTCCAATAAGCTCCCAGGTGCTGCTGGTGCTGCTGGCTCATGAACTAGCCTTTGAGGAGCACGGCCGGATACCGCCACACCGCTGCAGACTGGCTGGAGGCGAAAGCCAGAGGCGGCTCTCAGCTCTGTGGGAGGACGAGGTTCTAAGAAGTGAGGTGTCCAGACTTGTAGCTGCCTGCGTGGGGAGCTTCCCTCTCGTGGAAGTCCTCAGAGAGCCACATGGCTCTCTTAGGAGTGTGCAGCTGGCCTCTGTCACAAAGGGCACGTCTCCTAATGCTGAGAATTGCTGAGTGCGGCGCCTCACTGGGAGCCCTGCCTCTGCTGTTCATCTGGTTGCAGAACTTCACGGATCAGCACAAAGCGGAAACATCTGGTTAATGCCTCAGTGGCCTAAATGCACAGCACCTGAGGTCTGATGCAGCTAGGCCCTGAGCAGGCACGCACCACTCCCCACTCCTTACTGTCTCCCTCCTTCCTTCACAGAGTTGCCAGCCTCAGAGCTTTCACTGCTTTTGGGTTGTCCTTGAGATTTTTACTGTGCTACTCTGTGAGAGAATCAGCAATTCACAGAATCAAAACTCTGTATAATTTTACTCAGGGTCAGATCACCAGTAAGTTTCAGAACCAGAATTAAAATTCATGTCTCTTGATGTTTATTTTCTTTCTTTTCATTTTCTGTTGTGCTTTGCATTTTGTTTTCACACTATTTAGATATTCATTTAGCCAAATATGTCTCTGCAAATGTAAAAACCAACTAACCAGCAGCACGAAGGCGTGGCTGGCTGCCCAGCTTTGTGTTAGTGCAGGTGCGCTGCCCGCTGGCTGGCCCTGCCTCCGTCCACACCCGGCCAGTGGAGGGGTCAGGGAGGGAGATCGCCTTGTCAGTCCTGTTCAGTGCAAGCACACCGTTGAATTTGCTGCCTGCCTGCCCCCACGTGGCTCCTGTCCATCTCGGGCAGATGCTGTTCTGTACTTAGCAGCGTGCGAAGCTCTTTGCCTTCCTGTCCACCTTTACGCCCGCTCCCTGGACTCAGTTTGGTTCTAGGGTTTCCCTTCCTGGTCCACAGGCCCTGGGTCTGCGTAGCGTGTGATTTGCCTTCCACATACCATAGATATTAAAAAAATATTTTTTCACACATCACTTTAATCTTTTTTGCCCTTAAGTGTTCATAGTACTTCTTCCCTGGAGTTTTTCTTGACTAATCCCTCTCCTCTGATTCGTTTCCTCTGGCCCCTTCCTGCGCATGCTAACACAGTCTTCCCTCAGACTCTCAGACAGGAGCTGACTCTGCACCTCTGACCAGCCCCTTCGGTTGCAGGTGCTCAGCTGCGTTGTGAGGAACTGTAAGCTCGTCAGCCCCTGCAGTCTGACAAAGTCTGTGCATGTCTGACCTTTGGAGCATGCTTCTTCAGTCTTTTCCCACCTGGGGCATCCAGTAAATTACCAAGGAGTCCAAACGGGTGGGTCTTCTTGCCCAGACACATCTTGGCTCCGTGCAATCAAAAATAGCTCTTGGGGGAAGATCAGCACTCATGCAGAGTGGTTGCTGATGTTTAGTATTCACTGTAAATCAAAATTTTTAAGAACCTGTACAGTTATTAACTAATTAACGCAGCTTGACATTTATCTAATGCTTTACAGTGTGCAAAGTGTGTGTGTGTGTACACACATGTGTATACATATATATATGTAGATGCCCAAGGCTCTATTTTTTCACCCCCTTGTAGAGAGAGAATAGTAAATCCCCCTTCAACTGCACACAGAGAGGCACATACTCCAGAAGTGACTCAAACGCTTGGAGACTTGACCAAAACCACAGAAGAGGTGTTGTCCAGAAAGCCCAACTCTGAGCCTTAGAAGCTTCATCATGGCACAGCAGAGAGAGACACAGGGCCACCTCTTTTCTCTGACTTTTCACAAATGCGAATACTTCTAGGAGAGTCTCACCTAAAGCCACTGTCACAGCACTCTCATTAGCAGTTCACAGCCTAGCAAGGTGCACTCAGTAGCCAGCCAGGTGTGTTAGGGAATAGGACACAGAGGAGATGTCCAGGGAATGAGGGGTGCCTGGAAGGGCAGGATGTGGTGCCCTGGAGGAAGAGGGGAAGGGCATAAGCTGGGATGTGACATGATGGAGCGTGTGCTTTAGGAGGACTGTGCCTGTGGCTGTGAGGAGGGCAGGTTCCAGAAGGCTAGGCCAGGGACTGGAAGCCCACTAGGTTAGGGGTTGTGGCCCACCTTAGGCCAGAGGTGATGAGGGCAGAGCTGAGGCAACACTCGTGAGAATGGGGAGGAGACAGAGTCCAGAGATGTGTAGGATCCTGAGCGGGCCAAGTAACCACGCCTTCCTTCATTCTTCAGGTATAGATCGGTAGCAATAAAGGTAAAAAGCTGACCCTGGGCTCACACAGTGCCCAGTCCAAGTTAGGGAGCAGGCACATTAGAGATGATTGCAGCCACCAGAAAGTGTGGGACAGAGCACCAAGAAGGGAATCATTCATTTTGTCTGAGAGTTGGGAGAGGAATGACATTGCCCAGCAGAGGGGATGTTGTTGTTGGGTCTGAAAGCATGAATTAGAGTTTCTCAGGTGGACGGGGAAGAAAGACTTGGCAGAGGAAACAATGCAGAAACCACGATGGAGGCTTGGGAAAGGATAAGTCATTGCAGGTGAAGTGCAGAGCCCACCAGGGGCAGTGCCAAAGTCATTCATTAGAAAAGGCAATCTCAAAGGCAGAGTCTGGAGTGCCACTCTGCAGGTGGCAGGGGACACGGAAAGTTTTAAGCTGAGAGTTGTATTTAAGGATTGCTCCCACAGCACTGTGGAGGACAAGCTGGAAAGGGAGAAAGCAACAACAGGGGCCCCACGTGGTGTATGAATAAGGTGCATCCTCATAATAGTCTACTCATGAGATAAGAAAGATCGAATGAAAGTGGTGATGTTGGGGAAAGGACTTGAGAGACACGCGGGAGGCAGAGTTACCTGCATTTGGTTGTCACCTTGATACAGGTCCCCAAGAGGAAGAAGCAGTGTTCATGGATGGGCTGCCATCCAGGAGGTGGATGGGTAGTGGTGATGTTCACCAGTGCAGGAACGTGGGGAGCAGACACCTAAAGAGAGAGCCGAAGATGAGGGTTTGTAAGAGGAAGAGTGTTCTGGAAGCAGAGTGTCTGACAAAAGGAAGGAGGAAATTGGAGTGGGATCAGATCGTTAATGGAGCATGGTCTGATGATGGCCGAAGGGGATTGCCGTGTTCAGCTGAGACTTACTGAGTAGCTGTGGCAGCCAAAGCTGTGGACGTCATAGCTCCAACGCCAACCACTGCCTGGAGCCCCTCGCTTGGATCACCACGGCCTTTGTGACGCCTCCACCAGTTGTCTCCTGGACATTTCCGGCTCAGCAGGGCCAAGACTGAGGTAGGGGGCTGGTTGGCCACTGCCAAGGTGGAGATTGTGTTCTCCACAGCCTCAGTGTGTGACGTGCCGTCTCTCACCTGGGCCACTGCAGCAGCCTGCAGGTGGCCTGGCTGCTTCCGTCTCTCTTCCCATTAGCTTCTTTGCTACTCAGCCAGCAGTGAGCCTTCCAGACTGGAAACCAGATGATGTCATCCAGGTCCAGCCCTCTGGTGGCTTCCTGCCGACCTGGGAACAGGCCCTGCATGAGCACGGCCAGGCCCTCCTGCCCTCTCACTGCGCCCACTCTTCTCGGCTGCAGCGTCTTCCAGCCATGCTCCTCTTGCTTTTCCAAGAACACGCCAAGTGTATTGTCACCTCAGGACCTTCCCCCGAATCTTGTGTCCCTCTACACATCCTTCAGGTCTCTACCCAAGTCACCCCAGCAGACAGGCTTCCTGGGTCCGCCTGTCTGAACAGCCCTGCCCTGCTGCCCCTCAGCCCTCACCCCTGTGTCTTCCAAGGCACTTGTTAGAGTAGCACTGCTTTCTTGTATTTCCATATCCAGACTGTTAGCTCTGTGAAGGGAAGGCCTTCATCGCTCTTATTTACTGCTGTGCCCCCTTATTGTAGAGCAGGCTTGGTAAACAGTAGGCACTCAGTAAATATTTGTTGGATGACTGGAAGAAACGAGTGAACTCTGACATGCAGCTCAGCATGCTGGGACCCGTTATTCACTGCATCCTCAGCACCCCTGAAACTCAAGCAGGCACCTTCCCCACAAGGCCAAAGGAGAAAGAGGCTGAGGGAGGAAGAGTCCCCTTCCATGTCTCCATGACCCCAGAACCAGGTGGATGGTGGCTCTCCTCTGAGGGTGCAGGGTCATGGGTGTCGGCAAAGGCACGCTTGGTACTGGAGGAAATGTGCATGTTCATGCCCAGCGCAGCCTCCGTAGTCTCTGAAGTGGAGACGCCATCATCTGTCATCTGCCGACAGTAGGAATTCAGGGCTGGGTGACAGGTAAGGTCAGATTGCTGTTGTGCATAACATTCTGTTGTGAACCCAGAATTTCAGAGTTACAGCTTGTGTGCAGGGTCCCCTGAGGGTAGAGCCCTGCGTCTGTGGCGAGCAGCATGGCAGATCTCTGAGTCTCTCCAGGTCTCCTGCACCCAGGGGCAGAAATGGCCGGTTGCTTGGATAGTCCAAGGTTTGGAGCTCGACTGGCAGTGCAGTTAGTGCCCGAGGGGGTGAGGAGCTTCGGGGTCTCATGAGTGTGACGGGAGGACTGGAAGCAGGCTGCACAAAGCACAAGGGGAGTCGAGTGAAGAAGGGACTGAAACGGGACTAGAGAGGGGTACCACCCAACCTGGAGCCTCAGCAGCATCAGGGAACAGAGGCTGGAAACAAGATCATGGGAGAAGTGTAAGGAGTAAAAGGTGTGGTCTGTGAGGCTTGGAGGGGCAACAATCCCAGCTAGGGCCATCCTGGGGGTACAGGAGGATCCCTGGTCTTGTCGTCCTTGGGGTGCAGGAGGATCCCAGGTCCGGCCGTCCTGGGGGTGCAGGAGGATCGTAGGGCTGTCCTGGGGGTGCAGGAGGATCCCAGGTCGGGCTGTCCTAGGGGTTGGGAGGTCCTGTTGTGGCCCTGAGCATAGATGGCTATAGATGAGTTTGGATGGGGGTCCCTGGCGGTGAGGAAATTGTGGAGGAAGGAGCCCTGGGATGAAAGAGTCTCAGATATGTTGCTGAGGGCAGGTCTTGGGGTGAGGGAAAGACTATGGTCTGTGCACCCCCATCCTGGGTAGGTGCCTGAGCAATCCTGCAAGAGAAGTCCTTCTTGGTACTGGTGGCAGAGTAGGGCAGAACTAGCCAGCTTCAATTTTCTGTCCTTTTTAGCGGTAGCAGCTGCTGAAATAACAGTGCCATGCCGAAGAGTGAGGGAGCGGAGAAGGAGAAAGGGGTGGCTTGGCTCTTAGGTTTGGTGTCAGCTGAGTTTTGGGGAAGAGGGCTGGTACCCGGGAGGAAGGAAAGGGGACAAAGTCATCGTTGACCAGCTTCATAAGCAGCTGAGAACCAGCTGTTTAGCCACTCAACAAAACTGGGTTTCCATTGGTTCACCAACTGTGTAGTTGAGTACACGTTGGATCTTAAAACTTTTATATTGACTATTTGGACTTTTTACAAAAGACTGAGGTTCATTTCTTCTTTGCATTTTTATTGTTTTCAAGTCAGACATTCTCCAAATCCTGAATACAAAATTTTTTTGCTCTCCTTAAAATGTAGCATACCTGTGAGATTTGAGAAGCTTTTGGTAGTTAGGTCAGTGCGTCCATGTCCCCCCGCAGGACCAGCCCTGGGCTGTATTGACAGCACCTTGGCACAGGGCTCTCCTCTCTTCACTGTTCTTCTCCAGCTTCTGGGGCTTCCTTGAGCCCTCCCCCGCTGGCCCTCCCACAGCAGCACTAAGTTGCTGGGAGTCCTCTGCCCCAGGCAGCCAGGATCCCAGGCTTCCCATTTTTCTGCTGGAATGGCATGTCAGCCCTGTGTCCTGTCTGCGTGGCCTTTGGTTGGTTACTGTTCTTCCTGGGGGATGGCTGGGCACAGAGGGAAGGCCGAGGCCCCGTGTAGGAGCCTGCTGGACCTGTTCTCGGGTGCTGCTCTTTCCCTTGAGCTTCTGGCCCCCAGGTGGGATCCTTTACCTCACTGAGCCTTCTGTCTTCCTTCATCTGGCAGCTGGGCAGACATTCCTACCTTGAAGCATTGCTCTGGGAGTGAAGAGCCCAGCCTGTCGGGAAGTCCCTGCCACAACGCCCGCCTGAGTGGGACTGTTGAACCTTGCGAGTGATGTGTCCCCATTTGTACAGTGCTCGTAGCCATTGAGCGAAACTAGTACTGTCATTTTTGCATTCTCCCAAAGCATTTGGTAAAATGCTGTCACTTTGGGGGAAAAGGTCCAAGTTCCTGATTCCCACTTAATCCCTGCGGCCCCTTCAGCCTCCCCTGAGTCCTGGTTACACCCTGCGCTCCCCTACCTGGGATCCGGCCAATCTGCGAGCCCGCCCAGCTCGGGGCTACATCTGCACCTCCCTCTGTCCTCAGCAGCGCCCAAAGAGCGCCTGGCACAGAGCAGCTGCTCAGCAAACCCTCTCGATTGACTAAACAAATGTCCATGTCCCAATTGTCTTCTCAGAACTTTTCTAGCCGATCTGACCCCTACTTCCATTTACTTGAGGGCCTACTATGTGCCAGGCTCTGGGGATAGCTCAATGAGCAGAACAGGTGACAGTCCCTCCCTATGTGGATTGACATCCTCAAGGAAACTCCCTCACTCTTTCAGTATGCCCAGATCTCTCTTCTAAATATATTCGTTGGTTAATATGCATTTGGCTGTTAGGTTCTTAAAACATTTACCAAGTGTTTATTCTGTGCCAGGCACTGTTCTAAGCATTTCATACGCATTATCTCATTTGCGTCTATACTAAATTCCCACAGAGTGGTATGAAGGAGGCTCTGTTACTGTTCTCATTGTACAGATGAGAAGCTGAGGAAGCAGACACAGAGGTCTGGATGCTGGCCTCTGGTTTGCACACTGTAGGAGGAGGGTCCTGACCCAGGGTCAGCCATACCTGCGTTGCTGCGCTGGGCTGCCCCTCACTGGTCCCTGGAATGCTCCTTAGACCTTGATTCTGCCTTTCCTGCCAGACATAGTTGCCTTGTGGACTCTCTCTGCTGACACCTGGTACAGGCCAACTCACGTAGTGACAGCTAATGAATGTGCATTCCTTGGGTGCGTGTCTCCCAGGGCTCCGAGCCCAAAAGCTGCTC
Source organism: Equus quagga (assembly GCF_021613505.1). Lineage (NCBI taxonomy): Eukaryota > Metazoa > Chordata > Mammalia > Perissodactyla > Equidae > Equus > Equus quagga. The sequence goes on from NC_060267.1 coordinate 98,378,795, forward strand.
CCCTCCAGGCCATTAGAATGAGTGCTGCCGTCTTCTCATCCACGTTCGCCCACCATCACCCACACCTGCTCTACCTGCGGGGTTAGTGGGCTAGATGCAGGCCTTCCGCTCCCACTGCGTCCTGTCCCAGCTGTGTTCCCCTAATTGTGGCCCAGAAATGGGGGCATAGGACCATTTGTTGGCCTGGGACACGTTTCCTTGTCTTCCCCTTCTGCTTCTCACCATGCTTCTCCTCATCTCACACTCTCTTTTGATCTTGCAAATCCAGGCCCTTGGAGAAATCAGACAGTATGAAATATGAAAACTGCTTGGGAAGTAATTGAAGAAATACTGTGACTTTTGAAACCCATAGAGATAACACTCACACCTTCTTACTCCCGTTATTTAATTTTTAATGGCAGATTTAATTAATGGAGATCAGGTCTTCTGGTTTCAGATGTGCATATGGAGCAGCTGGAGGAGGGGGGAGGGGCGGCCATTTGTAGGGTAGAGGAAAAGACTCCAAAATCAGAATCTGGAGAGTCTAATGGGAAAGAAAAATCACCCAGAAATAATAGTTCCTCATCACTGGGTGCTAGTCAGTGTGTGGGGATTCAGTACAAGGCGTTTCAGAGCGATTTCCCAGTGGCTTATAAGGGTGGCGGGGCACCTTTCAGACCCGCCTTGCCCTCGCGGCATGTGGGATTATGCTGTGGGCGTTCCAGGGCTCTCCTGGTCCTGCCTCCGTCGTCCACGCAGCTGCCAAATGTGCCTTCTGAAGTACAGGTCTGCCCTGCCACTCACTCACTGGCAAAGCAAACCTTGGTTCACCCGTCGTTGCCTGTGGGCTGGTCCAGGCTCCCAGCTTGCAGTGGAGACTGCGGTGCCCGACTCCCGGGCGGCGCTTCTCTCCAGCCCCTTCCCTCACCCTTGCTTCTGGTGCGACAGCGTTTACCGGGTGGTGCCCCTCACTCTCCTTCGTGCTGCGGCCTCCCTTTACAAGACCCAGTCTCATTATTGGCTCATTTCTGGTCATCTTGTATGACTCAGTTCTTTAAAAATTGATGCACCCTTTGACCCAAGAATTTGACTTCTAGAATGTACCCTTCAGATATGCTCGTTTGTGTAAAAAAGGTATAGATGCCGTGATGTGACTTTCAGTGTTGTTTATGATAGCAGAAGATGGCAAACGGCCTCATGTCCACAGGTAGCGAACAGCTCTTGTGAGCTATAGGACAGCCATCCCTTCACTGGAGCGCCATTCAGTGGGCGGGATGGATCAGGCCTCTGAGAAGGAAGTGAGGAGACAAGGAGTGGCTTGTTGCATCTGGCATGGTGCGGTGGGCATCAGCAAGCGGGCGTGCGCAGCACAGCAGGGAAAGAGCCCTGGGGCAGGCTGGCCAAGAGACCGAGTGGTCACTGTATTGCTACCTCCTGTCGTTGTGCTTTTGCCTTTTTAAACCACATGTAAGTAATATTTTTTCAAAAACATTGTTTAATGTAAAAGAGAAACTTTAGGCCTCTGTTCAGAGGCCAGCTTCCAGGAAGCCAGGCTGACATTCTGCCGGGCTCTCCTTTCTGGTGCCCCATTGTAATTGTGACATTATGTTGTCTGGGAGCCCCGTGAGGCCAAGGAGCAGGCGCGCTTGTCTGGAAATCTGCTGGCACTCAGTGGGTCTCGGTGTGAGCCTTGGGGGCCCTCGGTCCTTTGGGGGCCCCCTCGGTGGTAGAAAGATCCGGGCATCTGTGCAGTGCTGTGCTCTTCCTGGCAGAGGCAACTGATGCACTCTGGCAGCCTCAGGAAGGCCTGGTGCACATGAGGGTGGTGGCGCAGGGAGCGGGCTCAGCATTCTCAAGGCGCAGCCCGAGGCCATGTGCCGGGGCACAGCAGTGGGGCTCCACAGCGCCGCTGCCCTGGGTCCGCTCAGGCAGATTAGGTGGTGGGGCGCGTGGGTTGAGGCAGGAAGGGGAATTCCTCTGAGTCATTCTGAGAGACCGTAGAGGAAGCTGCAGTGGGGTAATCACAACCACTTCTTGGCCTATGGGCACATCCTGTGACATATCTCGCTGACCACATGTTCAGTCTGAGCATGTAGTGAACTCAACTGCTTACCCAGTTCACCCTGGCCAGGCTGTGCATGGAGACGCAGGGTCAGAGCAAAGGTGCTAAGTGTCCTGTCAGTCCACCGAATGCTGGGCCCATCTGCACCAGGGACACTCCCCTGGAAAGGGACATTGACAGGTGATGGGGCCTGGAAGACGGTGACCTGAAGAAGTCTTCAGAGAGGAGAAGACCTGAGCCACGAGGCTGTCTTGTGGGAAAGGAAACACACCGGGAGGGGTGGGAGAGCTTAGGGAAGGCACAGGCTAGCTTCAGCAAGCGCCGTGGTGCAATGGCCGTGGGTACAGTCAGGTCAACAGGGTGCGCTGTGAGCCCAGCATGATCTCTCAGCCACCCTGCGGGCTAGGGGGTTCCCTGTCTTACAGCCAGGAAGCAAGGCTCAAGGAAGTAAGTGACTTACTCAAAGAACACAGAGAGTGTGTGCCGAAGCGCAAGTTAGAACGTGGGTCTCTGGACCATGTGGCCTTCTGTGAGGGCCCATGAGTGGAAGGTTCAGACTGAGTCTAAAGGATCCCCATCAAGGATGTCTGCACGGAGGGGAGAGGAGGCCCTGACTTGATGGATCTCTGTCCCTACTCCCTCGCTCAGGACATTCAGTGTTGGTTGAATGTTGGACTGGTTGAGGCAAAATCATATCTCTTGGCTGGGACATCAGGACTCCAGAGAGAAAACACGCTGGGCAGCTTGGAGTCAGCACATAGGGTGGGAACCAGGGCAGTCCAGGCAGTGGTGGGGGAGAACCCAATTTATTCCGTGCCTGCCGTGTGCTGGGCATGTTCGCATTTCCCAGCTGCTATGCCTGATGGCCATCGGAGGGAGGCTTCGGTTCAGGGTGAGGCGCCGAGCTAGGGAGAGGTAGGGTGACCTGGCCAGGCTCCCTCAGCAGCTGAGGGATGGAAGGCCTGACACTGGGCCATCATGGCAAGGCCCAGAGCAGAATTCCTGCACCTGCGGTTCCTGCTCCGCCCCCTCGTGCAGACCCTTCCACTGTCCCTCCCAGTTGGCTTTTCCCAGAGGGAGGCCCTGGTACCTGGGTGGGGGTGAGGGCCTGGTCCCCGCCCAGACCCCTGTGGGTCCTTAGGGAAGGTGCACCCCGCCCTGCCTTGGTCGCCATCCCCGCAGGTGGAGGGTGGAAAGCCTGGGGGTAAGGTCCTTCCCTGCATGGCTCTGATCTGGGACCCAGCACCTTTTCCCTCTGAAGAGTGCTTCCTTCCTTTCGGGTCAGGCTATCTATGTGCATGGTGCAGCGGGAAGAGCCGGGCTCAGAGTCTGACGGGGGTGCTGAGGGGGCATGGCTCCTTGACTTTGGGGAGCCTTCTCTTGCCTTGGGAGCTTCTTGCAGACCCTGACTGACTCGAGCCTGTGGAAAGACCTGAAGCCAGAAGCTTCTGTTTGCCCATCTGGGGCATACACAAGACTCTGTGAAGGGTTTGGCCCAGGCTTGCATGGGGTAGGTAGGCTCTGCATGTCATCTGTGGCTGCCTTGTCACCCTCACTAGGGAGGTCTCACTGCTGGCCCTGTTTCCAGTTGTCCTCTGGGTTTTTCATTCTTGAGACCGCTTCCTGCAGGATGTCAGTCCATCCACTTGTGAGCCTCATGCGCTCTGCGCGGAGCATGGTGGCAGGTGGGGTTACAGGTGTGTCTCTATTGGTGTCCTCTGGAAACAGGTGGAGGGTCTCTGTTCCAGGGCTCTGTGGCCTGGTGTGACTCACCTCTGGGGTAACTTAGCCACAGTCACACTGCGGTGGCCCCAGGGCTTCAGCCCAGCTCTGTCTTATGGCAAGCCCAGACTGTTCTCTACACCAGCCTGGCTCTGTATGTGCACGAGTGCTGGGTGACCTTGGGAAGGATGGAAGTACATGCTTTTGGAACCACCCTGCACGCTCTGGACAGATGGTCGCCCTCCCATGGGTGCAGTGGTCGTGGCAGGCAGCAGAGCATGCACCTGACAGAATCAGACACCTGGGCTATAGTCCTGGCACTGCCACTTGCTGTCTGACTTTGGGCAAGTCACTTCACCTCTCTGGGCAGCAGAATCCACCTATAAAATAGAGGTTGGACCAAATCAAGGCTCAGCGAACTTTTTCTTTAAGGATAATAAATATTTTAGTCTCTGCGGGCCATACAGTCTCTTTTGAAACTGCTCACCCCTGCTGTTGTAGCACAAAGCAGCCACAGACAATGTGTCGAGGAATCAGGAGTGTGGCTATGTTCAAATAAAACTTTATTTGCAAAATCGGCGGCAGGCTGCATTTTGCTCATGGTGGTGGGTTGCCAACCCCTGAACCGGAGGATCCATATGTCGCTCTAGCCTTTGCTCCTCTCAGGCTCAGTCCACAATGGGAGCTAGACGCACGTTGTGGATCAAGCAGCAGTCTGCTTTGACTGGTCGGGAAGTCAGCATCTGTCACCTTCTGACATGGTCGCACCCAGGAGGGGCAGGGGGAGATTTCACTCTTCGGTAACCAGTTCCATTTTTCTGTTTGTAGAATGCTGAGATATATAAACTGTCTTCGCAGCAATTCCACGAGGCAGCTTCGAAAATGGAGGGCATGATAAGGTAAGAATTGTTTATTATTAATCCTAAACTTAGTCTGTATTAGTAAAAATTCCCACATGTGGCTTGAAACCTGCCATCAATGCCTCATTTCAGATTTCTCCAGTAACACAGATGACAGTCTGTTGCTCGTTCTCTCAGCTGGCTCTGAAGCGGCCAGTGGTCACCTGTCACTGGCCGAACGAGCACTCAGTCCCTCCCAGCTCCGGGTGGTGGGAGTGGGCTGCAGCAGACTGGCAGAGCTGTTTCAGGCCTGGTGTCCTGAGCTGGGCCAGGGGCTGGACATCAGGCCTCCAGGGGAGTCAAGGAAGGGCTGCTGCTGGCCCCCCATTTGCAGAGGTGGTTTTTGGAGCCACTGTTCCCTGGGGCACCTCCATCTGCCTGGCCCTGAGCCGTGTGCCTCTTACATGCTGACCCTCAGGCTGGCCCCTTTGTTACTCCCAGAAGGACTAGGTTTCTGGGACACTGAGGCTTGCTCAGGTCGCACAGTGTTAAGTGCCAGCATTCTGTCTGTCGTGCTCCCGTGCTGTCAGGGGAGGCCTCTGACATCAAGAAACAAGGAGGTGCGTGAACATCAGGGCACGGGAGGTTGTGCCGTGTGTTCATGCAGAGCGGCTCTGCTCGGTTCAGGGCGCAGGTCTCAGGAAGGTCTGAGGGGTTCCTGTGGGGAAAGGGGGCTAGGCCTTGTGCTCTGGGTCCTTGTGTGAAGGTGGCCTCTCTGGATCCAGAAGACCTTCATAGATTAGCCAGGAGGCTCCGACCGACTCTCTTCCTCTCCCTCAAGGGTCTCACCCTCCCAGGGGTGACTCAAGGTGACTCCCCAGGCAAACCAGTCACAGTGCAGAATGGTGGGGGCTTAGATCTGGTGCCATGAGAAGGAAATGTCAGCAGAGGTATGGGTGACGAGGAGGTGATAAACTACTTGTAAACACGATGCTGACAGAAACCGTGTGAGGAGCAGGAAGGGCATGGGGCTGATGGGCATTAGTACAGACCCAGGCACAGCGCAGACACCTGCCGCAGGGGAGATGCTGCTGGGCTGTGGGAGGACCCACTGAAGAGCAGGGTCAGGGAGGAGAAGATGGTTGTCTTGAGATTCCAAGTCCTGAAGCAGTAACAGGACACTCGGAGAAAGAGCTTTCCAGCAGGTGGATGGAGACGAGGAAAGGTCTTGCCTGTGCCCGTTGGCATCCCACAGGGCCTGGGTGTGTGGGCGCTGTGGGCTGTGTGGACTCCAGGAATGGACATTCCAGCTGCCCTTGCAGGATGTGTGTGCCACCCCACACGCAGACGCCCCTGCCCTCACAGACAAGGGCCCGTCTGGCTCATGGGGGCGGAGAAACACTCAGAATCAAGTCAGAGAGAGGGAGAGGTTGGGAAGCAGTCACACCCCAGGGGCCAAGGTGACAGCCATCCTAGTAGTGTGATCCCTGGAAATGGCCAAACTGCAGGGCAGCCCCTTGCTCTGCCCCCCCACCCCCACCCCAGAGCTGTCTGTGGAGCAGTGAGGCTGGGTGCACAGCCCTCTCCCTCTTTACCTGGATCATGGAACAACCTGCCAAGGGAGAGAAGCTCTGGGGAGAAGCCAGACAACTTTACTTTCGGTGACCATGGTGTTTTGTCACCTGCCACGTGGCCCACTGTCTTGAGAATGGGGACCCTGGGCTCCTGATCGCTGGCTTAGTGAATTTGACTTTCCTGTCATATGCTTTTTCATCCTTTCATCCTCTGAAGGCAAAGGGAGATGGCATATGAGTATATTTTTAATCTGAGTGAAGTGAAGGCTTTTTCATTTGTTTGCAACATCCCTTGATTACTGCTGTTTACTAAGCACGTTACTAAATGGTAGGCTCTCCGCAAGGCACCTCAACTGTGTCCTCTCGTTACCATCCTTGGTTCCAATCCGCACATGGAGAGCGGAGGCTAGAGAGGTGGGATAGCTGTGTGCGCAGTCACCCCTGGCCACCTGCTGGGCTGGGGGCAGGCTTAGGTTACGCTGCTTCAGAGCCACTGCTCTTCAGTATCTGTCTTTGTGTTCTCGCTGTCCCTCGAAGGCCCCCTCTGAACAGAAGCCGGGCAGCAGGGTGGAGCTAAGAGCCTACCTGGGCTTCCAGTCAGGCAGACCTGCGGTCACGCTCAGCCCCCTCTTCCTGGCTCTGTCCCCTTGGGCAGGTCACTTCATCTCTCTGAGTTCCTCATCTGCAAACAGAGATGGCACCCCCATTACTGCCTTGAGTGAGATGCCGCCTAGAAAGCAGACGTGGGTGTGAGCAGTTGTTGCTGGTCTGGCTCGGCTGCTGTTAAGGATGGCAGCCGCCTGAATCACTTTTGCAGCACTTAGCTTGAAGTAGCGTGGAACACATTTAATAAATGAGTAGAGTTTACTAAAAAAATTTTGCCTTTTCCCAAACACAGTAAACAGGAAGCAGTGTAGAGTTAGAACTTATTTTACTTAAACACTGGGAGTAGGGGGCGGAATCCTTGGTTGGGAGGATTCTTGGAGTAGCAAGCGATTGTAAATTTCATCGTAAATGCCGCAGAAGCAATGCCAACTGCTGACAGCAGTAATATTGGAGAGATTTCCTCCAGGAGAGTGAGCCTCTTTTCACAACTTTGAGTCACTGCACGGTAACTTAGTTGGCTCACTAGATGCCCGTGCGCTCGTTCGTCCCTTCAGCACTCGTGTGCAGTGCCAGGCACCATGCGAGGCACTGGCCATATGATGATAAACAACATAGCTTCAGTTCCTGCCAGCAAGGAGCTTACAGCATTTGAGGAATGACAAAGCAATATTTTAAAATTAATTGCACCAAAAGCAATTGCCCGAACAGTAATTGACCACAGTAATGAGACGTGAAAGAAAGAGTTTGAATTAAAAAGTGCTTATATGAGGACCCTAACCTGGACTTGGATGCTGGGGAAGGCTTCTTTCTCTAAGGAAATGACATTTAAACTGACTCCTGCAGGACCAGGGGTTGACCTGAAGCAGGGAGGAGAAAGACTATTTTAAACAGAAGAATCAGCTTGTGCAAAGGCCCCAGGCAGGAAGTAATTTAGCATATTCAAGGAATTGAAAGGCCTGTGTGGCTGGAGAGGAAGGAATGAGAAGGGAGAGACAGGGATGAAGCTGCAAGAAGCCAGCAGAAGCCAGACTGTGCAGGACTGTGTAATCGTGGTTCATGTGAACCGTGTGAAACAAGCAAAAGCCGAGTAAAACCATGAGAGTTTACTTATATCCCAAGAGCAGTGAAATACCATTTCAGCATGCTTCCTTTCCCAATGTATGCATTTAAGGTATTGATTTTTCTATAAACACAGCTTTAGCTACACCCTACCAGTTTTGATATATTTTCGTTATAATTCATTTCAAAATTTTTCTAGTTTTAATTCTTTCTTCTTTGACTCATAGGTTATTTCAAAAATGTGTTGCTTAATTTCCAAACATTTGTCAATTTTCGTTACCTTTTTAATAATTTCTAGTTGAATTCTGTGATTAGAGAACGTACTCTAAATCCTCTAAATTTTTTTTTCTTTTTGAGGAAGATTAGCCCTGAGCTAACATCTGCCGCCAATCCGCCTCTTTTTTTTTTTTTTTGAACTAAGGAGAATTGGCCCTGAGCTAACATCCATGCCCATCTTCCTCTACTTTATATGTGGGACACCTGCCACAGCATGGCTTGATAAGCGGTGCATAGGTCCACGTCCAGGATCCGAACTGGCGAATCCTGAGCTACCAAAGCAGAGCATGCGAATTTAACCACTACACCACTGGGCTGGCCCCTCTAAAATTTGTTAAAACTTGCTTTATGGCCCAGTATATGATTTGTTTTGATAAACCTTGCATGTGCACTTGAAAATAATGTGCGTTCTGTGAATGCTGTTGTATTCTGTATTTCTCAGTTAGGTTAAGTTGATCAATCATGTTCAGATTTCCTATATTGTTACTGATTTACAGATTTATGGTTGCTTTCTGAGTTCACTTGCTTTCTGACTAAAGGACTTCTTTAGTATTCCTTTTAGTGTAGCTTTGCTCATTACAGACTCTCTCTATTTTTATTTGTCTGGAAATATCTTTATTTCACCTTCAATTTTGTAGAATATAGCAATCCTTTCACTCAGCTCTTTGCAGGTGTCTTTACGTTCTCATTTGATGTCTGTTTTTCCTTGGAGAAGTCAGCTGTTGGTATTATTATTACTCTTTTGTAGTAATTTCTTTTTTTCTCTATCTGATTTTCAGATTTTCTCTGTCTTTGGTTTTTTTGGCAGTTTGACTATGGTCTCTGCCTGTGGGGCCTCCTTAGCAATCTTACAAAAGAAGGTCTATTTCCTATTAAACCACATATACTTTTGCTAAAACCTGCTATATATTAAGAAAATAGAATATAATTTTCTTTCTTTTTTCCTTCTTAGGATTCATGTCTTGGGGTTTGATATCCTTTTCTTTGTTATAGAAATTTCTCAGCTATTATTTCTTCAAATAAAAACTCTGCTCTATTTTATCTTTTCTCCTCCCTGGAATTTCAGTTTTGTGGATTACTGTGTCTCTCATGCCTCTATGCTTTTTTTTTTCTGTTGTCATCACTTTTTTTCATCTTCATGCCGTAGCGTGAGTTTTTTCTATGACCTTTCACTTCACTAACGCTCTTTTTAATGTGTCAGGTCTGCCTTAAACCTATTTACTGAATTCTGAATTTAGATTATTGCATTTTTTAAAAAAATTCTAGAAGTTCCACTTGCCCCTTTTTTCCCTAGTCTCTGGTAATATTCTGAGTTTTGCCATCTGTTTTCTTGAACATGTTAATATGGTTAGTTGAAGTCATCTGAGGGTCTTTTTCTATTGCCTTGTTTGTTTCTCTTGGTCCTGTGTCTTTGTATGCCTGTCACTCTTGGTTGAGTACCAGATGCTGTACAGAGGCTCTGGAGTATGTTGACCCCCAGAGGTACCTGCCCTGCTCCTGATGGCCACCTGAGTGGCAGCAGATCGCCTTAAAGCCATGGTGGGCAGAGCGGCTGGGCACTTGCCTGCAGTTTTAGTCGCGCTTGGGCTGCTCCTGACTCCCCCGTTTCTGGGGTAGGGCTTCCAGGGTTCTTCTTTCTTGGTGAGCTCTCAACCCCTTTTTTGCTTCCTTAGCTTTGTGAGACTTGTGAAAATTCCACTCTGCCTTTCAGTGGCTTTTTACTTAGCTCCCTAGCCACCTGCCTTGAGTAGCTCAAGAATCTGACGAATGCTTTGAAAAAGGAAGAATGCTGAGTGTTGGCTCACTACTTTCTAGTTCCCTTCTCTCCAGAAGCCTGATCCCCCAAGTCCTCGTGGCCTCGGCAGCCTCAGACTGCAAAGAGTGTTGTCTCTTGCAGTCCTGCGCAAGTGCCAGCAGCTCTGCTGGCCTCTCCGCCTTCCAGCTGAAGCTGTGTGCCTGGCTCTCAGCCTCCCTTCCTACACCAAGAACTGGCAAAAACTCTGAGAGGACAAGTGGCTCTGGGAATGAACACTCACCTCTCTACAGTTCCTTCTCTTCATAATTTTGGCCCTCAAGTCCTACTTTGTCTTGGTCCTTAGATGCCTTCAAACAGATTTTTTATTTCAAACTTTTAAAATCTTTTTCTCAAAGGAGAACTTAGTTGCTGCACTGTAGCTGGGAGTAGAAGTCTCGCCTTACTTTTTGAAGCATGATTAGAGTTTGCCGAGCAGTGAACAACCACACCAGGGAGAAGAAACAGAAGCACTAAAGCGGAGTCAGTCAAACGCTGGTCACACGAGCAGTATGAGACCCCGACGGCATCAATGACTTTCCTGGCTTTTCTTGGGCCCGCTAAGCTTTTCTGAGGCCTGCCGAGCCCAGCGTAAATGCAGGGCCACAGAAGATGCCTGCCTGAGTGTCGGTGGGGAACTCGTGACTGAAGAGGGGTGCTGTTGGTGAGGCCAGAATTCACAACTGGGGACTCTCATTTCGGAAGAATCCTACTGTTGGGGTAGAAATGAGTATCCCAAGCATGTGTGCGTGCATACACACACACACACGCATACACACCCCTCTACCTCACAGCAGCACAGCAGGCAGAATTGCTCAGATTTTCTGAAGGAAAAGATTAAGGCCCCAGGGAGCATCCTGCATTTATTGTGTCTCATCTATTTTTTATGACAACCTTCAGTCCTCCTCCCATGGGATCCTTCAGAGCCTGTCTCGGCTTCTCCCTGTCAGGAAACTTGTACACTCCTCCCTGGCCCCGCAGAGAGCCAGCCCTCAAAGAGGTTAGAACAATTGAGTTGGAGGAAGAAGGTTCTTAACTGTTTCCTGAAACTGAGTCATTGTGCTCCCAGGACTTCCATCCAAAGAGGTCTGATGAAGTAGACATGGCCGCGTGGGACTGCCTGGGGCTGAGTGGCTGTGGCGCGCCTTCACCTCCCTGGAGCGAGGACTTATCAGACAGACGAGGGGTGCGGGTTTGGGCCCGCCTGAGAACATAAATTATTTTCAGACATTTGAGCTTCCCCAGTTTGCATCTATCTAGTAAGTTAATGACACATTGATTATCTATTAAAACAATGGTCATTTATTTGAACCCCAAATAAGATGACATTCTAAACATTCTTTAATCCAGATAACATTCAAATTTATCTCTCACTTCCCTAATTTACCTAACCTTTTTAAAGGAGCATTTTCTAATCAGAAATTTACCAAAATACGTGCTTTAAAGTGGTATTCATGGCTCTCTGAGAGGTTAACAAATCAAAATCCGTTTAATAATTCATTTAACAAATCAAAATCCAATTAATATGTTTCTCTGAAAAACCAGCCCTGGCCATCACCACGCACAGCTGCTATGCTGGGCACTCACACAGTCCTCGAGATCTCCTCTTCCATAAGGACCTCATGTGGCAGATGCCATTGTTGTCCCATTTTACAGATGTGGAAGCTAAGTCAGTTAACTTCTCAAACTTAGTTTCCTAGTCTATGAAACGGGGACAAGGGACAATGATGGTGTCTATTTCTGTCAAGTTCTTATGAAGACTAAATGCAATGATTTACAGAAGTGCTCAAGGACACACAGCCAGGTGGTGGCAGAGGGGCATTTGAACCCAGGTCCGTATGAATCTAAACTTGCTCTTTTCTGCTGTGCCAGATACTCGCCCTCTCAGAAACTGCCAGCACAGGGAACTAGCGCTTGCTGCTTAGCTGACTACCTGGCCTTCCTGGTGCTGTACGTCTCCTTACATTTCAGCCCACTCCTCTGTGTGTGTGTGGTTTGCTCTGAATGGCAGGGCCCTCTGGAGGCATTTCCTCCCACACCAACGCTGCTAGCAGGAGAAGCAAAGGTACACGGAAAGAGGATCAACACAGGGGGAGACTGTGTAGTGGGTGGGAATACGAAGACAGAACATATGGTGACAGCGCTCCCTAAGGCCACAGCCCTGGGCTGGTTCTGTGGTGAGTGAGCCTGGGCACCTATGGGCAGCCTCAGTGAGAGGAGGAGGTGGGTTTCTTGCCGCTGCACCCGGCCTGTGCCCTGGCAGACATCACCAGCAGATCCCAGCCACCCCCAAGCCTGGACTCAGCGCAACACTCCAGCAGCCGGTCTCGACTGTTTAGGGCTGGCCTTCAAGGTGAAACCTCTCCCTGGATCAGATGAGTTCTGAAGGTAGAGTTTTCAAATCGGAGACTCTGTGCTTGGTTCCTGATTTCAGAACCAGCATCTACTGAGTTGTTCGTCTTTGCATGTCCTGTTTTCTGTCTAGATTTCCCTCCCTCATTTTCCTCACAGATTATGCTCACTTTTCAAAATCCAGCTTATGTATCTTTTCTGTTTACTATTTGTCCTACCCAGAGGTCAGTCCAATATCTTATTTTTCCCCGCATCTCCACTGTCCAGCCCAGGTCTTAGCTGTGACAGGTGCTCACCAAGTGTGTGTGGGCAGGCGGATGAGCTAAGGCCATCGTGTGGACGTCGGGGGGGATTTGCAAACAAATGGTTGACTGCTGAGCACCTTTTCTACAGAGGCTGCTGCAATACGCAGCAGGGACCTGGTGGGGCAGGGGCCCATGTCGGGTGGGGACCTTGAGTCCAAGGGGGCTCTGTGTGGGGTAGGGGCCTTACGTGGGATGGGGCTTTGAGGTCATGCAGCTATGTGTGTAGACCCCAGCGGTGCTGCCTGATGTGTATCCTATGTCAGATGATGTAACTGCTCTAAGACATGTTCCCTTGCTCCTGAAGATTGTTTTGAGGGCATCATGACATAATTTGTCCAGCACATAGTAAGCAATCAATAAACAGTAGGTATTATTATATAGAAACTCACGTTTTAGTGAGGCAGAGACTGGAGTGCAGTAGCTGGAAGAGGGTACAGTCCTTGGTACCTGAAGTGATTAAATGACTGTCTGAATCTGGAGACACAAGGGAAGGGGTGACCCCGGGACCCCATGGCTCTCCTTTTGGGGATGTGCCTGGAGAGACCCTCACACGTGTGCACAAGCAGCCACGGGCAAGGGGGCGTTGCAGCCCTGCTTCCAAGTGGGAAGGACTGGAAGCAGCCTCGCTGCCTGTGACTGGGCAGTGGGGAAGCAGAATGCCCTGATTCTGGGCCAGCAAAGGCGCTCAAACAGGACGAGGGGGCTCTGCGTGCCGCCCAGGAAGATGCCAGGCACCTTGTCGATGAGCAGCAGTCGTGGGTTCCCCTGTGTGTACGCTCGGCACGCACACGCCGGCCTCCGCTTGTCCTGTAGGCACCTGGGATTCAGGCGGCCATGGAGAAGGAAGGCTGAGGGGCCACGCTCTGGGTGGAAGGTGTAGATCCCTCTGCACTCATAGGGCGTGCAGGGTTTAAAGGGCCAGAGGGGACTGTAGCTGTATCTGATATGTTTTCAATTTTGTAAAAATACAAATTTGTATTTGTAAAATGTAAAAATTATGTATAGCTTATGTAATTAAAAATTGATAAGAATATAAAGACAATTACAAGAGAAGAGATGATAATGATTTGGGCCACAGGAGAGGGAGGTTCCTCGCACAGTTGGGAATCAGGTCCCCAAGCTGACCGCTGACGATGACCATGCAGAGACGCAAGAGCTAGCCTTGGAACTGTGTTCCTGGTTGCGTGAGTGAGTGTGTGTACACATGTGCACGTGCATGAGTACATGTGTGTGCCTGTGTGTGCACGTACATGTGTATGTGGGAAGGCATGTGTATGTGAGCATGTTGAGTGCCTGTACATGTGTGTGAGTGTGCTCGTGTGTGAATGTGTCTGTGTGTGCGTGCATGTGAACGTGTGCATGTGTGTGTACGTGTGTGTGAGTGTGCTCGTGTGTGAATGTGTCTGTGTGTGCATGCATGTGAACGTGTGCATGTGTGTGTGTGTACGTGTGAGAGTGTGTTGCTTTCTGGCTGAGGCTTGGCCTCTAACTCGCCCTGGTGCCCTTTTCTTCAACTTCCCCCTCCATCAAAGGCTGAGGCTGTGGGATTAGGTCTGTGGTTTTTAAATGTTCTTCAGCTGTGGCCCTTGTGTTCGGAGGAAATCGCATGTGACGTGTGAATGCGTGAGGCACAGATAAGCTGTGATTCTCGGTGAAGCCAGAGTGGACATTCCATGGTTCTTGGGTCAGAAGCCCAGCTCCTGGCAGGCTGGAGGTCTGGGGAAAGGCAGGCTGCTTGCCCTCAAGGCCCCTCTCCCCTGCCTCCTGCGGGCCCAGCCCACTCACTCGGGATCCTGCCGGTGCTGCTGGCCACGTTTGGGCTGATGTGCCATTTCACGAATTACCAGGGAGATTGTGAGAGATGGACCTTGAAGCAGGCCGCGAAGGTTCCATCTGGAACAACGTTGAAACGTTATTGAGAAAATGAAACTTAGGAATTAGCCCGGGGTTTTCTGTTCTGCACTCTGTGTCACCATAAATAATCCAGTTCTCTGTGCCTGGTGCTTCCTGCTGTGCTGTGCAGGCCGCCGTAGAGAGACTGCAAAGGCTCCAGAGGGAGAGAGGCCACAGGGTTAAAAGGGTTGAGAAGGTAGATGCTACTTGAGAGGGGGAAGGCTGGCCAGAGGATGTAGCTGTATTTCTCTGAGAGAGACATTGTCTGATGTAACAGGACTAGAGCCTAGAACTGCAAGCTTGAAAATTTAAGTTAGATCTAGAGAAGGACTTCCTGGCTTGCAGTGAGAGATTGTAATGTTATAATTGAGGGAAGGAAGCTGTGCAGCCTTTATCTTCCTCTGGAGCTTTTTAAAGAAAAGCAACAGTGTTACTCTGTACTGGGATGTGGCATGGCCAGCCCTCTTCCCCATCTGATCACAAACAACAGAAGAGCCACTTCCTGTGCGTCAGCGTCAGCCTCTGTCTCGCCTCCCCTGGCTGGCAGGCAGCCGGATGCCAGTCTCTCCCAGGAAGGGTTTCCTAGTGGTTTGCTCTTGACCCTCTTTAGGGCCAGGAGGCTGTCCCCTGTTCTGGTGACTCATCCCATAGCCCTGCTCTGGCACAGGGGCTCCATAACCTTGCTTCCCCCTCAGTGTTTTTAAAGTTACTTCTCTAAAGAGAAGATTCGATGGCAGTGATCTGGAGCCTCTCCTGAGGCTGGTACTGGACACAGTGTGTGCACGACGGACGAGGCACGGTCTTGGCCTCTGCTCGAGAGCACAGAAGCCCCAGGCTGCCCTGCTCGCAGCCTGCCCACCTCCCCAGACAGCATCCTCTCCCTCTGGACTCCTCCCGAGCATGGGCCCCTGCCCCCACTGCAAGATGGATTTAGCACTCATCTTTGATGCCCCGCAGAGCCTGGGGGCCCCTGGCACACCTCCTGCCATGCCACTTGTAGCCCCATTTTGCACCGCTGTGTTCAAGCATCAAATTCTGCTAGACTACAAACATTTTGTGGGCAGGAACCTTGTTTTATTCATCTTTGTATCCCCAGGGTCTCGTACTTAAGCACTCAGTGTATATTTAAAGAATGGAAACCCACTATAATGTATGATAATTGCTACAGCAGTGTATGAATAAAGCATTCCAAGAGCAGAGGCAATGGAGCAGTTACTTCTGCTGGAGCACACTGGGGCTTTGGAGATTAATTTACCTTTGCGCTGGGTCAAGGTGGGCTCTGCAGTCAGGGGTCAGTGTGCACAGAGACTCGGGGTGGGGCCTTCCCTTGTGAGGTGTTAGAGGAAGGTAGGGCACCTCCCTTGGAGGAGGGTGGGTGGGATGAGGCTCAGATGTGGCTGGAAGGACACGCTGGTCCCAGATGTGAAGGGCCTTGCATGCATACGAAAGAATTTAGAATTCATTCTACAGGCAGTGGCAAGCCATAAAAAAGCTTTTCAGTGGGAAATTGATATGATCAGATTGGTGTTTTAGAAAGATAACTGGCAGTGTCTGGGAGATGGAACGTGGTGGAGTTGAGGTGGGAGTCGGGAAGCCTGCTCAGGAACTCGCCACAGCCCTGCAAGCCGATGACTCACCAATCAACAGACCCGGCCTGGTACGGCCGTGAGCCTGGCAGAGAGAGTTCCTGCGCTCAGGGCGGCAAGGTGGACAAATGGTCGGCAGCGAAGTAAGATGCCTGTACAAAGTGCTGTGCGGAAGGTGAAAGGGGATAACGTGAGAGAGGGTGCCTGGGACTTCCAGATGAATGGTCAGGGGCTGTCTCTGACACTGTTGCTGACTGAGCAATGAGAAGGGGCCATGCGGATACCCAGGCCTGGACAGGGAGAGGTCCCTGAGCACCGGAGGGTTTGTTCACTGGTCCCTGGTGCAGCAGGCAGACAGGGGCTCCCAGCAGCTCCAGCACCTGAGCAAGGAGGGGTAAGGGAGCTTGTGTGAGGACCATGGGAGCGGTAGGCTCAGTGGAGGTCCTGTTGGGTTTGAAGTGCCTGGAGCCAGTGTTCCCAGCTGACCCCACTTAGATGGCTTCTGGTGACAGTGGCCGCAGGCTTCACAGGCAGGGCAGCCTCGCAGGGTGGCTGGCCTCCTCCCTGTGCTTTCTTACTGCCCAGAGATCCATGACTCAGGAAACTAGGCTTAGAGAGGACAATTTGTTAATCCCCTCCCCTTGACAAAGACAGAAATGGCATTTCATTCCCAGCTCTATTAAGGGACTCACTTTGGGAGTAAAGCCAGTATCCCCAAAGGCCCAGCTAGGGCTCTTTTCCTTTGTACCACTTCTCTTTTCTTTTGAGTGTTACATTTAGATTAGCTTCTGGGGATTAAATGTTATTACAGTACAGGAACCTTTTTTTTAAATCAGTAAAGAGGCTACCGCTTAGCGTCATCATCATTAGATTTATTTTTCCAAGCACTATTGCCTCCCCTGTTCTACTTCTTAAGAGAAGGCTTCGCTTAGGTTTCTTCATGGTCACTTCAGCCTTGGGAAGGAACAGCCTCTTGGGAGGCACAGCCTTGCAGTCTAACTCAAGGGTGGGCCTTGGCCCGCAGCACCGCCTGGCTGTGGGCTCACCCTGCGATGCACCACGTGGGTGCGCACCCTCCGTCCTCCCAAGAAGTTAGCCCTGGTGAGGGCATCAGGAAGTTGTCAAGTGGTAATGGTGACAGAGCTGAAGAATCCCCCTCAGATCCGATCATGGTCCTACACTACTCATCCTTCCACAAGTGACATGGGCTCTGGGCTCTGCTGACTTCCTGAGAGGCTGCCAGCAGGACCCACCCTGGCGGAGGCTGGTAAGACCTGTCTCCCAGTAGCCAGTTCTTCCAGGACTACAGTAGATGTTCCGGAAAGACTTGTTTTCTCTGCAGCACTCTGTGAAAGCATACTCATTTTAACGGACTTGAAGTTTAGTGGGGCAGGTCTCTCAGGTGGTTGTGTTCAAGACTTGAGAGTCTCCAGACCACAGGAGGAAAGGCCATGGTGGGGATGATGCGGGGTCTGAGTGGTTGGGATCTCCACTCACCGCAGTCAGAGCTCTCTGTCTCTGCACGTGCCAACAGGAGGGCCTGCCCTGAGGGGTCGCCTTCAGAGAAATGGTGTGCATAGTACAGGCTGGCCGCTTGGGACCCTTGGCACTTTACTCATGCCCACCCCAAGGCTCTATATAGGTCTAGGCTGGAGTGGACCCTGAGAGACCCAGCTTGACCTGTGGCTACCTGTGGTTGCTGGTTTTATTGTATGAGAAAGGGCTTTTGTTTCTGGATAGTCAGATCCAAGAGAGTCAAGAGCCATGATTCTAAGACTTCTCCGTGAAATCCAGTCTCTCTGGGAAGTTGAGGGTATCTACACTAGGCGGTGATTTCTATGAATTCTCTTTAAGTGTTTTAAAACCATCTCTCTCACTGTCATCGTCCCCTGACACATACACACACAAATGAGATGAGGTCTGAGTCACTCTGCCTGGTGACATCCCTAAGACCACAGGCCCCCAGGGCTGGACAGGGCCCTCAGGTCATCTAATCCAGTCCTAGGTTCTGGCGGAGTCCTTCCTGGGGTGCTCCCTGCAGTGAGTTCTCCCAGCCCTAGGGAGCTCGGTGGCCCGTGCCCATCCTCGCCGTCTCCGCACAGCCCTGCCTGTTAGAGAAGTGCTCTCTGACGGAGTTCAGGGCTGTCTCTTGGGAGCTCCCTAGCTCTGCCCCCGGGACTTTCTAGAGCACTGCGAAGATGCCTCTGCATGACAGCCCTAGAGATATTTGAAGGGAACTTGTGTGCCCTCTACACTTCCTTCTCCTTCACCTTTATCCTTTCGGCACTAATAACCAATTCTTGAAACCACCCAACAAGGCACATGCCTGGCTTGCAGGCTCCGTCTCCTCTCCTCGTGCTCCCTGTTAGCATCAGGCTCTGGGAGCCAGGACAGGCTGACCAGCCAGAATGCAGTGCAGCCATAACCTCCCTTGTTTGGAGACCGAGCTCTGTCAACAGCACACTCACCAGGCCACAGCACCAAATAGCTTGATTGTTCACTCTCTTGTTGTCTCGACCCCACTGACAATTCGTGTAAAGCTTCCGGCAAACTCATCTCCATGCACATCTACTAAATGCTCTGTTTGGACCTGGATTCAGGACCTTATATTTATCTCCAATAAACTTCATTTGGGGTAGATTCAGTTCAGCCTATAGGCTGATTATTTGGATATGTAGATACTGTCATCCAACATATTCTCCATCCCAACTCCATCCTCCATAAGCTCGCTAGGTATGCCTTCTCTTCAACTAAGTCTTCGATGAAAGTGTTAAGTTGCACAAGGCTGAAGACAGAACACCGGAAGAGACCTCCTTCAGAGGTGCCTTCATCCGTGTGGGTCCAATGATGCGGCCAGGTCCTGACACACCTCCTTGGACACCCAGCCCATCTTATTCTTCCTTTCCCCCAGGTTGGCCCATGAGGTGGAGGCTGGGGCTAGAAGAATATGCATGAGCCTGGTGTCCTAGCCAGGACTGCTGTTAAAGGGAAGAGGAGAGAGTGTGGAATGACGTGTTTGCAATGGGCTCCTCTGTTCCTACTGATCACCTCTCCCTTTTCTAAGTTCTCTGAAACCATCCTCTTTACTACACCATTCTAGAATCTTATCTGGGCTCTGCCTACATTTTATGGAATGCACCATTTTGAAACCATGAAATGAAAGACTATTTCTTTGCAGTCTTCCAGTGTTCCTCATCCTTGAGACTCTGTAAAGATCACCCACAGTAGCTTGGCAGTCCACACTTCAAGTTCTCTTGGTATTCTCAGATACACGCATTGAGAGGAACTTGGTCCTCTCTGGTCACCTTCCTGCCCATGAAGACCTTCCGTGCTTTCTGGCTAGCATCTGTTCTGTCTTCTAGGAGGCAATCAAGTACAATAGAAAGACATGCCTTTGAAGCAGAGAAACCTGAGTTAAATCATGATCGTGCCTCTTACTTATGGTGTGAAGCTTGGCCAGTAAGTCCCCTCTCTAAGCTGCAGTCCTCTCCTCTGTAGAAGGGGTGGCCATCCAGAGCTCACAGGCTTGTTGTAAGAGCTGAGAAACCAAACCTCTGTCCGTCCCTGCCTCTTCCCTTTTTTTCTCTGCAGTCCATAGCTCCACCTCCTTTGGAAGCAAAACAAATCAACCCATAGCACACTTCCTCCTACCTGTTCCTGTCCCCAAGCCCCACAGCTTGGGGTATCTAGAAGGAGGACTTCCCATCCCACTGCATCCCCTCCTGCTGCCTGGTCAGTCTCTTCTGCTCAGACCGGGCTGCCTTGTCTTCAGGAAGCCCTGGGGAGCAGGCTCTGTTCTTGCTGTGTGGGACAGGTCTTCATGCAGCAGGACACAGGGGAGTCGTGAGGATCTGCTTCTCACTGCCTGTGCCCAGCACCCAGGGCCCTGCTTGGCCTTGCCCCTGCAGATCCAGGACTACTCCATCTGCCCTTCCCATGGAAAGAGAGTCAAGGCCCTGGATCCCTTGTGAAATCATCTTGGGATTTCCCAGTCACTAGGGAGAGTAAATGCCATTTTTGCTTAAACTAGTTTATTGGGGGTTCTGCGTGTAGAAGAGAAAATTCTGGATGTGCCTTTCATTTCCATTCTGGGCCCAGCTCATGGACCCTCAGGACCCAATTGTTGATTTGACCTTGTTTTTCCAAGCCGACCCCCAGCCTCGTTGTCAGCCTTTCTCTGATCTTGGTTAGTTAGTCTGGTGTGTGGAGGCCTGCTCATTGCTTGGGCCCTGTTAGAAGTGCTGGTGACAGGAACACAGGTGTCTCACTGTATGGCCCTTATGGTGTACTCAAGGCTCAAGGCAGCTTGAGGACCAGGTGAACTTTGACCTCAGGCTCTTTCAGCCCAGGCAGCGTTTCCTCTGGCCAAAATTCCCTCTCAGTCTTCCCCTCAGAGCATTTGAGATGGACATGCCTAATACTCTCTCGTCTTCTTAATGGCCTTAACCCCCTGCCTCCACCCGCAAATACGTACTGTCAGAGTTCTCAGGGCTCTCATTCTCTGTTGTCTGCTCCAAGCTGATCACCAGAGGAAAAGGAGTCTAAGTCAGCTGCCAGAGTGCAGGCCTCTGGGTTACCTGCACTTGAAGTGAGGGGCCAGGACAGACACCTCAACAGGAAAGATGCTGACACCTGCCTGGGACAGGAAGACACTCTGACCCTATTTCTGTGATGAGGAAACTGAGGCTTTGCCTGGCTAACCTGTCCCAGGTTGTTGGGCCAGGAACCAGTGGGGCTAGGATTCAAGGCTTGGCCTTCCTTGTCTACAGCCAGGATGCCTTGGTGCCATCCCGCAGCCACCCAGAGCTCAGGGTCACGAAGGTGCGTGTTTCCAGGGTGACGGAGGCTCTGGTGAGCTGCTGCAGGGCTTTGCCACACCCTCCCCTCCACAGGGCCCCTGAGGACTCCATGCTCTGCGGATCTGCCGGTGCCAATGTACCCTAATCTGGGCTTGTGGTGGTCCATAGACTGCTTGCCTCAGAATCCCATGGAATGCAGAGTCCAGGGCCCCACCCTGAGTTGGGGGCATTGGAATCTGCATCTTAAACAAACTCCCAAGTGATTGTTATGAGCTCTGCAGTTCAGATCAACTGCCAAAGTGCATGTGTTCCTGCCAACAAATTAATCCCTTCTCCAGAAGAGACCCCAGGGAACGCCAGTCAATCCAGCCCAGCCTCTGAATTGATCCAACGGCCCTAGAGGTCAGAGGAGTCTGCTGCCTTCCCAGGGTCAGTCCCAAGAGAAGGTCATCCTCCACCTCGGGTCAGGAGAGCCTGCGGTGACCCGCAGTCCTCTGGGAGGGAACACTGTCCCCCTGCACCCCGAGGCCTGTGGACCTGGCATGGGCTCCTTGGGTGGGCACAGACCTTCCTGCTGCCTTGCTGGCACTGCAGGGTGGCCCACGTGCCCCATGGCCACCCGATGCCAGACTGCCATGAGTGGGCATGCACAGATCTGGTTCAGTAAGGCTCACAGAACCACTTTGGCTGTGGTGCACAGCCCACTTGGGCATTGATTCAGCAGCCACCTTGTGGCAGCCATGGTCACTGGGCCTCCTGCCTTTTGGGAGGCCAGAGTCCCCATGTTTGAAGGTCCACCTCTGAAAGGAGTGCCATCCTCGTGGGATGACATCAGCATCTTGGTGACTGCCGAGGGGACGGTGTCTCAGGCCGGGGAACTTCAGGAGAGCGAGGTCACGCCTGCAATATCTACTGGACACACCGCATCTGAGACGTCCCCTCCCACTGGGCCTCAGTTCCTCGTCTGCACCGATCGTAGTTTGACCACCCCGTCTCTAAGGCCTCCTCCAGAGGTTCAGCCCTGCCTTGGGCCAGGTGCGGCCTCCTCCTGTGCTCCTCCCACAGGGCCAGGAGTTCCCATGGGCCTTTGCAGCGGCTTTTGTGGGGAGTGAGCCCCGTGCCAGCAGGACCTGCGTGTAAGGGCTTAGGAAGCTTTGGGCGGCAAATTAAACTTTATCCTGGTAGTGATACCCCCTCTGCCTGCACATACGCTCTCAATGCACGCTGACACACACTCACACTCTCACTCAGGCTCTCACACGCACTCGCATGCCCCTACCATATGCTCCATTCCCAGTTGGGATTCTGGAGCTGTTCTCCTGTCAATGGCATTCGCTGTGACAGTTTCCCTCAGCTCAAAGTCTGAGAGAAATTGGATTGAACCCACAGAAATCAGACCACTGGAATGCAGACGTGGAAATGTGCCCGTGTCTGTACATACACATATTTATTTGCTGCTAAAGAGGATCTATTAGGAGCCAAAGATAGGAAGCTCCTACCAGTGAATTCCTTCAGGAGGCCGTGTTCACTTTTGTGCTGTCAGGGATGACTCTGGCTTTCTAGGTCCCTTCCATGAATCTCACGGGGAGAGATGGATTGCCTTCCAGACTTTTCCATGATGACGGTTGTCAGGAATACCCGGGAGTTTTACTTAAGCTAACAAATGATTACTTTTCCCATTTGCTCTACAAACAGGCCCCTAATTAGTGAATTGGCTAATAGCAGGCGCCTCCGGGGTCGTTAGCTCTGACAGTGCTGGCACTGCTCCGGCACCGTGCCGCAGTCGGAAAGCGTGCTGTCGGGCTCCGCTGCAAGCCCGAGCCGGGGCGCTGTTGCAATATTGCTCCCACTTTTTCATCTTTTACATTATCTCCTTGGGTCAAGTAAACTAAGTCCTATATCATACAGGTATGAATTAGAAATATGGGTTTTTTACTAAAAGGGTACTGAAGAAGTGGTCACAGTTCTTATGACAGTTTTTATGACACATAGTTCCATGTTTTAAAGACATGTCTAGTTAGATCTGGGAATCATTTTGGCAAGGGGATGCATCTTGCCGTGTAGCTCTGGGGTTCACGTGTGACTACAGATCACCTGCCTGTCTCAGGCTGTGAGGACGCTCGGCCAGTGCCAGGCGTGTCAGTGCTCTGCTTTTGTGTGCAGTGAGCAGGAGGGCAGTGTTGGCATGGAGCAGAGGGGGTCAGCATCCCTTCCTCTGTGCCTCCCCTGCTTTTGAGAGCCCCCCTTCCTCCGGAGAGTGGACATAAGGCCCAGCACAGTTTGTGTCCATCCTGACCACTCCTGTGATCTTGAACTGGGCGCACTTCTGCGGCAGGCTGGTCACCTCATGATGACTGGTCCTCGAGTCCTAGGATCACTCGATGACTGGTCTGTAAGCCAGGCTGAAGTTCCGGAGATGAGGACGACGTCGCATGGGGAAGCACAGAAGAGTGCAGCCTTGCCTGGTTGCCATGGTGGGAAAGGGCAGGGCGGCAACAATGGTGACAAAAGGTGCCTTGCTTTCAGGTTTTGTTACTGTACAGATTCTTGCTGCATCAGCTCAAAGCCATGTGCAGCTTAGTTTAAACGCCTATTTAAGCAAAGGCCAAAAGTCTGTTTGAAGATATAAAGGGAAAAATGGGATATTTGTAATACAAAGCTTGCAACTAGTCATGATGTAAAATTTATGACACTTTCTATGCAGTAAAAATGAATAGTGAAGCTACACTTATTTCTTCAAAAGTAGCAGAAATACATCTTGAGGAATTAAGAAAAATTATGGAAAGGTGATTATACAGCATAGCAAATCTCTAATGTGGATTAAACTGAATTGTTTAGGAGGTAAAATGCCAGCATCAACATGCATTTCAAAAGAGAGGAGAACAATGCTGGTTGGGTGGGGAGAGCTGAGCTCCTGCTTTTGCTTGGGGCTGATATGGCAGGAAGTTGCTGGATCATGGCCCAGGAATCCGCAGGATGGAAGGCTTGGCCACTCCTGCGCAGTGTATTTAGTACTTACCTATGCCGAGTGGATTATACTGGACACTCCCACACTGAACAATGCCTGCACCCGAGAGCCCAGCTCATGCCATGTGGCTCCCACAACCCTGGTTTAGCTTCTGCTGTCTCCTCTGGTTGCCGAGCTCCCAGGGTGTCCGCAGGCGGCGTGTGGCCGGGGGAACCTGAGTTCAGATCCTCCCCCTGTGAGTCCCAACTCTAGGTCCTGGGACCAGTGGTTCACCTACTCTCAACCTCTGTTTCCTCATCTGTGTGGAGGCTGGAGAGGGAGGATAATATGAGATCATGTCTCTGGAGCTCCTAGGATGAAGCTTGGCACAGACAAGGCCCCAGAATTGTTAGTCCTGGACTGTCGAGATGCTGTCACCACTGGCCACATGTGGCTATTACATTGGATTTCACAGACCTAGTACAAAAAAGAAGAATGTAAACTATCTCAACATTGCTTACATGTTGAAATGATAATATTTAGTTAAATAAAACATATTAATAAATTTAATTTCACCTGCTTCTTTTTACTTTTTTAATGTGGCTACTAGAAAATTTTGAATCCCATGTATGGCCCACATTCTGTTTCTGTCTCACGTCACTGTTGGTCCCTTGCCTTCCTCCCTCCCTCCCTCGTTAGTGCCCCCACCCCCGGCAGGTGCCCAGCTTGCTACACACTGGCCCTGTGTCCCGTGCCTCCAGGCAGCCCTCCTCCTCGTAGGGAAGGCAGCCTTGCGTGGACAGGTTTTATCCCCACTGGGCAGTTACATAAACTGAGGAATTTGCTCCAGACCACGCAGGTAGAGAGCGGTGGGACAAGTGTTCTTGCAGAGCACCGTTTTCTTCCTCCATTTCAAACGTGAGGAAGCCACAATTGAAATTAAGTGCCGCTGCCAAGGTCAGAGGCCAGTTAGCAGTTGAATAGGGAGCAACCTAAGTCTCCTGGCTCTAGGCCACTGGGATTTCCCCCACGCCATGTGGCCATCTGTTTTATTGCTGAACTGCAGCAGGGTCTAAGCTGGCGCTGAGCTCAACTTCCATGGAATTTGCGAGACTGAGCTTCTGAGCCCCACGCAGAGCAGCCTGGGCGGTGCAATGTGGCAACAGGTTTGGACAAGAAATGGAGCTTCGCGTGATGCGACCCTCAGGACTAGTGTGCATCTGCACCAGTCTGCAGGACCAGCGCAGGTTGTGCTGGTCTAGGAGGAAGGCGGAGGAGGGTGTGGCACCTTCAGTTCTGTTCGGGGGAATGCACAGCCTTTGGAGTCTGATCCGAGTGACCTGGGGCAACCACGCTCTCTGCTTTAGTTCAGAGTCTTCGTTTGTGTGAAGATGAGTTACACTCTGCAGCTGCACAGCACATGGTCGTGGGTTCTCCCCTGCATGCCCCTCTCTGCAAGGTCAGAAGGGTTGTTTTGTGAGTCAGTGTTCCCTCCTCATAGTTCTGTCACAGAGGACGTGGGCTGGCTCTGTATGCCTTCCGTTCTCGGTGACAACAGTGGGCTTCTATCAGTAAGAATCTGGGCGGAATGTGAGGCTCGGAAGCTTGAGAGGGCTGGGGGCTGTGCATGGAGACGGCAGCGCAGCGCTCTTTCAGTCTCTTGCGGGGTAGCTGGAATTGCAGTAACCCCTGGTGCTCGGGCCCAGGTGAGGATTTCACAGTCTAGAATCCTAAGGGAGTCGTCTCTGAGCCACGTCACTGAGAAAATGACGGATTCCCAGGCTGTCCCTCGAGGGCAGGCTGCACATGATCTTGCTTGTGGATGATCAGAAGCAAGTCCTGACCCCAAGCACCCGGAGAAACAGCTCTTCTTATCCGGGTCGCTGTATGCTCCCTCTCCTGGTGTGAAAAGTGCAGGCTGCAACAGAATTCATTTCCATCAGGGGAGACTGCCAAGGGGCATGAGAACATGCAGGTGGAGGGCCTGGCACGCACTGAGGAGCCGATCAGTGGTAGGTCATCTTATTTATCACTGCTGTCAGCTCTGTTAGAATCCAACATCCAGTTTAGACTTACAAGTTTCCATTTTTTATGCCATCAGCCACATTAAAAGCTGTGAAAACGAAAGGCCTCTCCTGATAGGTAAAACCCCAGCCCCCGAGGTGCCGGCACTGGTCAGCAGTGCCCCTCTTCCTCCGGGCCCATACCCGCTGGGAAGCACAGCCGGGCACAGAGGGAAGGGCAGTCTGCTGGCTTGTTCTCAGGGCCCACTTCCCTCAGGACGGCCTGCACATCAGCCCCCGTTGGTCGCCATGCGGGGTCCTCTCCGAAAGCTCTGCCTGCGCGCCACGAGGGGCAAGACCCTGCTGCCCCCAGCTCGAGCATCGAGAAGCTGCTCTGATTGCCCCATCCTCCTCCCTGCACTGCCTGTGCGGCTCCTTCTGCCTTTTACTCCTTTTGCTTGAGTGCTCCCATCAATGCTTCTGTGGACAGAAGAGGAAGGCAGGCGGGAGGGCACTTGTATTTGTCAGGCCCTTCCGGCAGTCTGGGCAAACTGTGGGGCACTTTGAATATAGGATCTCATTGATCAACCCCATTCTATAGATGATCAAATTGAGAGCCTTCAAAGGGAATGGGTTTGTCCAAGGTGATAGAGCTAATGAGCAGCAGAGTCAGACTGCAGCCCACACCAGCTGCCTCCAGATCCACCACGCAGAGGGAGCTGTGGCGAGACAACCGTGCTGGGACCACACGGTGGAATCCTGAGTGCCGGGGCTTTGGGCTTTATTTTGATGCCCTGGGAAGCCTTCCTAAGTGTCTGAACTTTGACATGTCATGATCAGGAAGATAACTCTAGAAGTAGTGTATTGAGTCTGTTAAAGCATGACTCTCCCATCCTGTCCTTGTGCAGTTGATTATTGTTAAACCCAAGTGCAGGAAATTACATTTCTCTCTACCTGATTTCACGCTCATTTCAGCCTATTGTTCCAGCTTGTCTCTGTGTGCGCACGCGCGAGTGCATGTGGGATGATGCGTAAGCCGGGAGAAAGGAGGGAGAATGCCTTGAGATGGCTTCCTGCCATGCAGCCACTGGCTTGTGAGACACTGTGACAGCTGTGACTTGTGAGAGTGTCGAATGCAGGAACTTTCTCTCTCATGTACCTGGGCAGTGATGGGACAAGAGGGAATGCCAAAAGAACATGACTGATCTTTTCACAAACACGGCAGAATATACACTTATTCTGTTGACCCTATCTGTGAGCTAGTTGATTTGGAACTTCTATTTTAGAATTTCAGAGATAAGAACATCCTTTATTTTCTCTTTCCAATTCAACAAATATTTAGTGCTCCTTTACTCTGCCTTTCACACCCTTCTGTCTTCATCCCCTATCAGTGTTATCTATGTGTGTGTACGTAGACGTAATGACACTGTAGGAAGTGGACTTTTCAAATCCATCCAGGTCGCATGCTTAGTCCTTTAGATCTACAGTGTATAGATTTGCTGTCTACACATTGTTTGATTTGCTGTTTACTGTAGCATCTTAAGATGATCAGTGAGGGGCTGGCCCGGGGGCGTAGTGGTTGAGTTCACATGCTCTGCTTCGGCAGCCCAGGGTTCCCAGGTTCAGATCCTGGGTGCGGACCTAACACCGCTTGTCAAGCCACACTGTAGTGGTGTCCCACAGAAAATAGAAGAAGGTTGCCACAGATATTAGCTCAGCGACAATCTTCCTCAAGCAAAAAGAGAAAAATTGGCAACAGATGTTAGCTCAGGGCCAATCTCCTTCACACACACAAAAATGATCAGTGATAAAAAATATTTAAATGAGCATATATCTCTATAGTTTTTCAAAATGAAAAATAATTTTGTCTTCTGTTTAGAAAAATGATGCATGAATATTGTAAAAAATGAAGCAATGCAGAAAAATATAGAGAAAGTTAAAAAAAATTTCAGATCTCTCCATGCTTGTGTTTTGGTGACATCACTGCTCACAAGAGCACAGAAACACAATGGCACATAAATGGCATCATGAGCTCATGAGAAACAGACAGTTCAGTCTCTTCTTTCCCCTCATCCATATGCCAGGAACCTATTTCTGAATCAGTGAATGTAGATTTATCTCTTCCTTTTTAATCACCATGTTGTTCTTCTCTGTGATCATACCAGAATTTGTGTAGCCAATCCCTTATCGATGGATCCTTGGGTGTTTTCCAATTTTTTACCGATGTAATGAGTACTGCGACAAACAGCCCTGACTGTCTCTGTGCGTTTGTTTAAACCCTTCTAGAGGGAACTGTTGGGTCAAAGGACACACATGCACAAGACTATGTATTCATATATTTATCTGTTTACATTTTATCAACCAGCCCTCCAGAACAACAGAGGTTCTGTACCGATTTTTACTCCAAACAAGGATGCTAGAGGGTGTCCATTTTTCCAAGACTTCCCAACACAAGATTGTAACATTTCTAAAAAACATCTTTGCCAATCTCAAAAACAACGACAAACAAGCAAAACTTCTCCCTTTTAAAACTCCTCATGTTGATGGCCATATGTATTTCTTCTTTTGTGAATTGCTTACTTATGGCCTTTGCCCATTTTTCCTTGTTATTCCTTTTTAAAAAGTCTTTGTATAATGGTGTTATTAATATTGTATCATTTTTTGTTGTGACTGTTTTGCCAGTTAATCTTTTGTTTAACTTCTGCCCTTTGGAAGTTGATTTGGGCATAGGGATCAAAAGTATTTTTGTTGTTGATTTTTCTACTTGTGACTTATGTTATATTCAAGGGCCTTCCCTCTCCCAATATCCACATTTTTAGGATTCATACCTCTATAGTTTTATTCCCTGTCATTAAATCATTGTTCCAGATGACCCTGCTGTGGTTCATTTAGGTGTAGGATATAAAGTACAAAAAACATCTGGTTTTTTCCCAAATGAGGAGTCCTTTGTCACCTTAACAGTGCTATAAGATTCCACCCAATCATATGCTAAATTCCTCAGGTCTGTTTCCAGACCCTTTCCCAGAGCACACATTTTGAGCTTGTTTAAGACATGTTATGCAGCTACGGTTATTTAAAATATTAAATATCCGGCAGGGCAAGTTCTTCTACCTTGACGATTTTGGCCAACTTTTTTTTCAGACGAATTTAGAATCACTTTGTCAAACTCCTCCTACACCCCTCCCAACTGAAAAAAAAAAAAAAGAAAAAAAATCTGATGGGCTCTTTTTTGGGATAAATGCATCCTTCTGAATGCATTTAGTCCTCTCAAATTGTCCTTATTGTGTGTTTCACTTTGAGATAATTTGAAACTCATGGAAAGGTGGCCAGGGTAGTACCAAGAATCCCTGCTGCTCCTTAACCTGGATCCCCTGCCTGCTCACGTGTTAGGAGTTTGCGTCCTCACCTTTCCCTCTAGATGAAAATGTCGTCTTCTTCTGACACAGTGACCTGTAGTCCCTGAGTATTCCAGTCCGTTGCGTACCTCCCAAGGGCATGTCCTCCGTGGCCACACACCCCCTTCCAGTCAGGAGCCTCATACTGACTCAGCACAGACCACACGCACATTTCACCTGCTGCCTACCATCCTCTCTTTTCCTTTCTGGTCCAGGATCCGCCTAAGAGTTTGTACTGCTCTTACTCGTCATGCGCCGTCAGTCTCCTTCAGTGTGGAACAATTCTTTAGTCTTTCCTGGTCTCTCATGACCTTGACAGTCTTAAAGAATACAGGCCTTTCCTGCCATAGGGTGACCCTAACCTAGGCCCACCGTATGACCCCTCATGACCAGACTCAAACCATGCATTCTTGGCGGGAAGACCTTTCACAGCGCGTCCCATCCTGCCACTGGCGATGTTGACCCTGACTGCTCACCTTGGCATCCACCTGGTCTCTTTGCTGCAAGGCTGTGTTCCCCTTTGTCTTTGATTAGTACTTTGAGGGGAGATGCTCCACAGTATGCCCATATCCTGATCCTTATCAGACCTCACCCATCAGCCTTGGCTTCCAGGATGGTTCTCACTGAGTTAGCCACCACAGTAATGGTTGCCAAATGGTGATTATTGATTTCCGTTGTTTCTTTTACATTTATTAATTGACACTCAATTAGAGGAAGAATTTTCCCTTCTCCGCCATTTGGCTAGGTATTCATTTATTTGCTTATGTTAGTAAAAAATCAGGGATTCACAATTACTCATTGGATTGTAATATATACTCTCATTTATTTTGATACTCAGAAGGTTCTAGATTTGGTCCTTCAAACAGACTCTTCTGTCCTTTTAATGTCTCTTCATTCTCGGAGCACTTCTTTACTTTCTGGCACAAGGTGTTCCAGAATTATCCCAGGCCCAGCCCTGGAGTCAGCCACTTCCCCAATGAGCCCTGTTCCTTTTACTGGAGAATAGTATTTAGAAACCATGATCTGAGCATTGGTGTGCTTGTTGCTACTGGAATGTCAGTGTTTCTAGGTGCTCTCTGTGGATAGAGCGAGGAGCGTGTGTGTGCATATGCACAAGCATACCTAGATATTTATATGCGTGTGAGTATATGTACACACATGTATTCATCCATAAGGATTTCCGCATCTGTCTGTATATATGAAGTTCACATTGATACCTTCAGTTCCAATACCGAGGGTTCTTTGTAGCTTAGACACCCCTTCTCAGAGCGAGAGGCCTGGCTCTTGTTATCCTCAGCATGCGTGCTTATTTGCTCAATCACTGAACTTCTGTGCTCAGTGTAACCAACCTCCCAACTGTTCTGGCTGCCTTTCTACCCATCGCCTCCACATCCTCACCCACTGCCCCAGCTGCAGGCACACCACTGCCCCCACCCCCCGGTGGTCCCTCCTCCCCACCCAGCTTCTCCTGGGACAGCAAAGGAAGGTGGAAGGAAAAGGCGTCCATCCTTTCTGTTTTGAGAACAGCTCCAGTCTTCCAGAGACTTCAGGTTGATGGGAATTAGGACAGGGAGGTGTGGCCCTCTTCCCACCACTGCATGGCTGTGGGATGTGACCACGTCCCTCCATCTTGCTGGTTTGGGCTTCCTCACCTTGGGTCAGGTTGTGATAGGGGTTTCGCCAGACTCCAGCAAGCCACAGCCAATTCTGAGATCATGCGGAGGGAAACCAGTTCTGGTTCAAAGCCAAGATGTGGCATTAGAGGATGAGACTGATTTTTCTGGGTGCCTTCTAATGAAGGACACTGCCAACAGCCCCTTCTTGTCCTTAGTGACATTTGAGGGAAAGGCAATGCCCTGGAGGACCCCCTTTGCTCCTCTCATGTCACAGTCAGTGGACAAGGAGGAGTGCTGTTGTCCTTCCTGTCTCCCACGTAGTAAGTCAAGGCCCCATGGTGGGAGCTCCCTCCCTGTGGAGTGCCCAGGGTTAGCCAGAGGAGCTGTGACTTTCTATGCGGGTGGGTTTCCCAGTGTGTGGGGGAGACCATGGCTTGAGGGGAGGGACTCACAGGGAGCCCGCTGCCAACTCTGTACTGTCTGTTTATTCTTTGCGATTATGTGTCAGATTTCAGCTGATAAAACATTTCTACAATTTAGAAGACAGTGAGGAAAAGCTCTGTAAGGATGAGTGAAGGAGATAAGGTTCAGAATGATCATTTACCCTGGGGCCCAGTGGGGCCCCTCTGGTGGGGATGGGAAGTAGGCAGAGTTTCAGGCAGAGTCTGAGTTAGTGGATATCCAGGGGACAAGGGGAGGAGGCCCCAGATGCGAGGCAGCTCCGGTGGTGGCAAGAGAGAGGATGTGGTCTCTGCAGGCTGGCCATGAGGGGCAAGGCAGGAGGAAGCATGGAGGTTGTTCCTGAGGCCCAGGCCAGGTGTCTAGGGTGGAGGGGGGCGGTGACAAAAAGGAGCCCAGAAGCATCTTGAGGGGCATGAGGGGCTCAAGGCTTCACTTTGGGTTCCACTACACAGAGCGGGTACAGGAAGCCAGAGGTAGGACAGCACTGGCCAGAGCCTGAGGGGCAGCTGCAGGAATGCCCGCAGGGAGGAGCAGGTGTGTCCAGGGCTTTGACCCAGGCCTCCTTCCGCACCAACAAGGTGCTCCTGTCTGACACTCACATGACTGGGTTCACTTCTTGCCTCCCTGTCCCTATGTCACATGTGGGGAGACAGCTCTGTCACCAAAGCAGGCAGCATTGCAAACCCTTTCCTGTACTTGAGTGATAGGCTGAAGGGGTAAATGTTGGCGCTCCTGTGCCTACGCTTGGGGTCGAGCACAGCCCACCCGGCTGCTCTAACTCTGCTGGTGGCTGTGGACAGGCAGGAGGGCTGTGTGTGGTCCAGTCCAGCCCCTAAAGGGAAGCTCCTTGGTTTGTTCATTCACAGTCAGTCTTGAGCACCTGGTGCAATGAAGGTGTCCTGGAGCCGTATGGGTCCCACCCGTGGGGCTGGGGACCAGGGCAGAAGCAGTGAGGGCCATGCCTTTTGGAGACTTGCCCAAAGGCTGCCAGTGAGGGGTGGTATGAAGGAGTCACAGGGGACAGCTGGGTGGGTGCCATGGCCCAGGCGGGACGTGAGGGAGGCTAGCAGCAGGAAAGTGCTTTGGATTGGGAGCAGGCAAGATGGGGAAAAGGCTGGAAAGCAGGGTGTAGTGTGGCCCAGCACAGACGCACCTCCTTAAAGAGGCTCAGGGTGGATGGCCTGGGGCTGGCCTGCCAGGTTATAAAGGCACCACACTGGGCCTGGCAGCCGCCTGGCCGGTCAGGAGGATGGGCCTCTGCCCCGAGAAGCCGTAGGATGGAACCCCAGAGACTCTTCACTACTGACGCGCTGACTGCCGGCAGCTGATTTTTAGAGTGTGCAGTTCACACTCGGTGTCAGGTGAGGACCCGTGCAAAGAGAGGTAACGACTGCGGTTCCTGCCCTTGGGCACTCCCTGTCCAGTGGGGAGGCGGCTCTGCACAGGTTTGGCTGCAGCTGCTCGGTGCCCTCATGGGTGGTGGTCAGTGCCAGCACCCTCATAGGTGAGCATGGCTGCAGAGCAGAGACCACACTGGATCAGTCACACTTCCCTTCAGTCAGAAAGGAAGGAGCCTGGCAGCATGCTCCCAGGAGCGCCCATGAGATAGCAGCAAGCGCACAGTAGGCCGGCTGGGGAAGGATGCCTTGGCCAGCATCCCTACTGAAGACGTGCTTGTGTAGTGCAGGGCGGGGATGTTGCAGAGAAGGAAGAGGGGTGCCAAGGTGCAGCCTGGGGAAACTCGGGGCATGTCGAGAGGATGGCCACAGCATATTCTCTCACCACCTATTTGTTTAGCACCTGCAGCACTGATCAGGGCTGGGAATAAACGAGCCACGAGAGGAGTGTGCGGGCCAGAGAAGGGACAGCAGTGTGACCTGTGATAGCCCTGTGCACTGTGGCCCCCACGGACAGGCTCCAGCAGGCACAGCTGCAGGCACAGCACAGACATGCAGTAGGTCCTCAGCTGGCATCTGTAGCACTCCCATTCCCAGCACAAAAAGCACCTTCGTCCTCCTCGGGGCCTACGGGCTTTGCAGCAGAGGCACGTGGAGCTGGAGTGGAGGCAGGTCTCTCTGCCGGGCCGCCTGGTGGCCAGGGGCCTGACACTGACAGCCAGGGATGTGGAGGCAGGAGGGCTTGCACGTGCTTGGACCCAGAGGCCCGAGAGAACCAGTGTGTTCAGGAGAAGCAACAGGTGCCCGGTGTTAGAGCAGAGAGGGTGGCTGGGGTGTGGCAAGAGCCCCAGCAGAGAGGTAGGGCACATGGTGAAGGGCTTGGAGCAGCACATGAAGGGCACCAGATCCCAGCAATAGGAGCCTTGTCAGTCACGCCGGGCTGGAGTGGAGGGTAGCGGAGGGTATAGATGGTAGGAAGCCAGTGTGGAGTCCAGGACAGGTAGCGGGGGGTCTGAATTAGGACAGAGGACACAAGGAAGTGAGAACAGACTCCTAAGAGCCTTGGGAGCCAGAGCAAGCAGGACTCTGCCCTTCACTTTTGTGGACCCCAGTGTGGTCCTCGCCTCCTTCAGGCAGCCTCCCTCTCCTCTGGTCCCCTTGACTCGGGTGACCCCTGGGCCACGTCCTGTCAGAACCGTGGGCCTCCCCTCCGTGGCCCTTCCCCGTTACATGTGCGTGTGCATGCGTGTGTGTGAAGTGACAGTCCCAGGGAAGAACCCTGTCACAAGCAGCCTCTTCACAGAGTAAGTGGCAGCCAGGGGCCAACTGGTGTTCGTCCCCTTGGGAGCGGAGCTCTGCTCGGCTCTCAGCAGAGGGGCCGTCTCACCAGGCCCTGGCTCTCAAATCACCGCCTCCCGCCTGAGGGGCGGGGCAGCCGGCGGCCGGCAGTGAGCAGCTGATAGTGATCCTGTGTGGCATGTTGATCGATGGCAGGGTCTTTGGGCTCCACTTACCCGGGCTGACTGGCACATCGTCGATAGCAGCCAGTTGACCAAGTCCGTAGTAACTAGCTGGGCTCGTCACCACCTCAGCCCTTAGCCACGGTCAAAGCGGAAACCTCTCCTCTACAGCTAGATTGCATGTGACGAAGATGAATGTCTCATTCACTTGGAATCTCCTTACTGCTGCCTGTAATAAAAAGCCGGCTCCATATATTTACCCCCTGCCGATGCTTCTCTGAAATTAAATATCAGGAGGACATATAATAGCCCAATTCCACACCAGGCCAATATTATCAGATTGATGTCGGCAGTGATAACAGAAGAAGGATAAGTTGATGAGATTTCATTATTAAATAAGAGCGCACACAGAGGGTTTGGGACTGTGCATGTGAGGATGCTGCGTGCGCTCGGGCATAACAGCCGACTGCGTTTCTTCACGAGACCCTCTCCCTGCCACCTCAGAGGCGGGAGGGATGGCCGCCTGCCCTCGGCCCGCCTGCTGGCACCAGCGCCGTGACGGGAGATGCTGTCCCGGCTTTCCCCAGGCCGGCCTCACTGGTGGGATGTCCTCTCCTTTCCTTTTTCCTTCCACTTTTCCAGTTGACTCTGCTCTTTGTCGTCAGCTTTGTTCACCCGCACGTCCATCGTCTTCCTTGCTCCCCTCCTGTGGACCCAGGCCTGCCAGCCCTCCACCTCACCAGCCCTGCCCACTCCCCACTCTGAGTCAGCAGACTTCTGGCTCCATTCGGGAGCCCTGCGTCCTGTGTGGTTTGGGGCAAGTGTCTTTTGTTTCTTGTTTGTTCCCTTGATGGTTTCTTCTTTGGAGATTTTTTGGAATTTTCCAAAAGCAAGAGTGGAGCTAAGAGGGACACACTGTGGAGAGCAAGGGCTGTGGAGCCTAACACACCAGGCTCTTATCCTGGCTCTATCTCACTGCTGTGTGACCTTGGGCAAGTCACTTTAACCTCTCTGAGACTAGTGTCTCCATCTACAGAATGAGACAGTAATGCCCAGGCTCACGGGGTTGTTGTGGACATGCTTGGGACCTAGCATGCAGTAGGTCCTGGTAGGTGTTGGTTCTCAGAATGACCAGGACCACAGGCCTGCCCAGATGCAATCTCAGACGAGGCCATATTTTCCACCCAGGCCGTTTACTGAGATGGAAGCATACTCCTCATCATCTCCCCTCCCATAGCCTGAGCCTCAGCACAGATCTCTCCCTCCAGGAAGGCTTCCTGGTCGTGAACTGCAGCTCCTCCACTTGTCGATTAGCTAAGGTACGGCGAGTCAGAGGAACCCAGTTCTTCTCTAAGTGGAGGTGATACCTCGGATGGGGGGCGCAGAGACCAGACCCTGTGCAGACCGTGAGCCTGGCCCTGCATGGATGCTTGTTAAAGGTAGCTGCTGTGGCCCAGGGGTGGCTCTCTAGGGTGGGAGGGGACCTGTTCCCTGCCCTTCTCCAGGCTTCTAGTGTTGCCAGCAGGCGCTGGCATCCCTCGGCTAGTAGGTGCGTTGCTCTAGTCTCTGCCTCTGTCCATACATGGCCTTCTCCCTGTGTCTCTGTGTCTTTTGTCCTCTTTTTTTTTTTAAAGATTGACACCTGAGCTAACAACTGTTGCCAATCTTCTTTTTTTTCCTTCTTCTCCCCAAAGCCCCCCAGGTAATAGTTGTATATTTTTAGTTGTGGGTCCTTCTCGTTGTGGCATGTGGAACACCGCCTCAGCGTGGCCTAATGAGTGGTGCCATGTCCGCGCCCGGAATCCGAACCAGCGAAACCCTGGGCCGCTGAAGCAGAGCGTGTGAACTTAACCACTCGGCCACGGGACTGGCTCCTCTCGTCCTCTTATAAGGACACCAGACATTGGATTAGGGGTCCTCCCTACCCCAGAATGGCCTCATCCTACCTAATTGTATCTGCAATGACCCTGTCTCCAATTAAGGTCACATTCTGTGGTTTTGAGAAGGACATAAATTTTGGGGAGAGACTCTCCAACCCACTGACCTTCACACGTGTGCAGATAGTTCTTAGGAGCCCTTGACCCCACAACCTCATTAAGTTGTTTTCTCTAGAAAACGTTTTTGGTTACAAGTGACAGACTCCCAATCTGAGCTAACATAAGCCAAAGATTGAGTGTGTGAGCCTGCGCTACAGGAAAGCTAAAAACAGTTCCTAGCTGTGAACTGAGAAGCCCAAATGGTGTGAGGGTCTGTTTCCTCCTGGCTCGTGGCCATGGCTGTTGGAGGACCAGTGTTATGTCTTTCCTGAGGGGATGTGGTTTCAGTCCAGTCCCTTTCGTTGGGCCTGTGAGGCTGTGCAACTGCACTAGCCCAGGCTTGATCTTGTGGACTGGAACCCTGCCCCCAGGCCAGAGAGGGCAGAGCCCTGTGGGGTGGAGGGGAGATGCTAGAAGCTGCAAATAGTACATCTGCTTCCTGGGGTGGCCATACTGTGTGAATCAGGTGCAATAATGATGAGTGTGTGGCACAGCTGCTGCTTCATAGAGCTGAGTTCCCTTCCCTCCTGATGGCCCTGCATGGCGGAGTCTCGGGAATGGTCACCTGGGCACCCTTCAGGGCACAGCCAGTCACATGCTTTCACCATGCAGCTCCGAGCCTGCCCTGGGGTCTCCAAGCCCTGTATGGAGACAGACAGGTGGATGTCTTAGAATCCAGTGGTGTGCATGCCTATGAGGGCATACCAAAGATGTTTCTGCAGGCAGGGAAGGCTACACAAAGCTTTGCCCCACGGATGGGGGAGTGAGACCCTATCCATGAGAGAAGGAACTAATGTGAACAGGAGGAGCCCCTGGGTCCCCAGGTCATGTTCTGGGTGCTTCCACCTGGGGCATCTGTGCCTGGGGAAAAGTGGGAGTGAGGCCAAGAGGCCAGTGGGCCACCAAAGGCCTGAGACCAATGTTCTCACCCAGCTCGTGAGTTGCTAGGGACACAGCCTGCCCTCTTAGGGCGTTTGGGCTGGTGGCACAGTGATGTCGATCACACAGCTAAACACAGATGACAGATGGCAGTACCAGGGTGTGTGGGGACTGCTCCAGGGCTGTGAGAATGAAGGGGGCAGTGGGTCTGCAGTAAGGCTCAGAACTGAGAGTTGGCCCTGCTTGTCAGATGGTGACCATGAGCAAGCTGCTGGACCTCTCTGAGCACCGTTTCTTCATTTAAGATAAGCTAAGGAAAAGTACAGCTGGGGATGCCAAGGTGAAGATGTGCTCTGTGCCCTTTGGGCACTGACAGCCTATGGGGGTGGGGCAGAAGGAAGCAGATCTCGAGACAGTAGGGAGTGGCATGCGGGAGGAAAGCTGGTAGGGCAAGGGGGAGCTGGTCCTTGAAGGCCTGGGCACTAGTGGGAGGAGGAGGACTGTCCACAAGGATCGTTATTGCCGATGAGAAAGCCTGGGGGAGTCTGCTCTGGGAACCTCCCAGAAGTGGAGGGGTCAAGGGCAGAGGGGGCAGGACACATGCAGGTTTGGCCTCCGCAAACCTGAGCCAGAGGTCAGGTGGAGCGTCCGAGCCGAATAGAGGCCTCTGGGGATGGAGCATGGAGGATAGTTGAGGCAGGGAGAGCAGTGAGTAGCATCTAGAGCCACCCAGGTAAGGGTAATTTAGATCACCAGGGAGGGGAGAATGCGTTTGGGAGGTGGAATGGATGCATCTTCAGTTTTCAGTTTGATTGGAGAGGTAGGGCTGGTGTAGTTAGAAGGTACAAGAAAGACATCAGGAATGAAGGTGGGGGAGAAATCTAGAATGAGGACAAGAAGGACAGGTCTAGAGTGAAGACAAGAGGGAGACCCCCAGAATGGAGGCAGGGGGAGACCCCCAGAATGGAGGCATGGGGAGACCCCCAGAATGGAGGCAGAGCAATGCCACTCACCCAACAGGAAACTCGGGAGGGGACACAGCTTTCTTGGTGCTAAACGGTGAATTCTAAGGAGGAAATGGTGAGTCGGAGTAACGCGGGATGCTCGGATGGAAGGCTCCAGGGGGCTTTGCGATACTGGGGTCTTGAGCTCTGGAAGGCAAATTGTTGGCAAGGACCTGGGGCTTAGCAGTTGGGGAAGGAGAATTCAGGGGTGGCAGGAGTGGTTGATGAGAGCCCGGGGGTCTGCACAGCAAAGGGAAAGGGGCGAGAGGCCTTTGTGCCCAGAGTGGGTGGGGAGGGGTGCGGCTGCCTGGAGGCAGAAAGGATCCCCGTGTGTGGTGCTTGGTGGTGAGAGCGATGCCCCCTTCTCAGATAGGGAATGGGGCGGTGGTCCGCAGTGTTCAGGGGCGGCTCTTCACCACTGTGCTTGTGGGCCTGACTGCATGATGCCGTGGGCTGGGCAGTGTGTTTTATTCCTGGCTGAGGCTTTCCTTTGCCTAATGTTCGTATTCAGTGCTCCTACCATGGGAGCACGTCACCCCCAGCACAGAGGTAGACCTCTGGTTCAAGGGCAGCACGGGGAGTGATACTGAGTACCCAGAGGTGGTCTTGGCGTCGGTGCAGCCTGTTAGCCTCTCTGAGGCCTCACTCCCCAGCGTGTGACTGGTCAGCATGGGGGACCTGTTGTCCAAGTGGACAAGACAGTGCTTGGAGTCGGGTGGTTTCCGCTTCCTCCTCGCCGTGTGCCCCGCCTGTGGCCATCACGCCCGCTCTCGGGGGTGTCAGGGAGGCGAGGTGTGGAAGTCCTTTGTGCAGGCAGAGCAGCATTCAGCCCATTTCTTGAGTGCCCATGACACTGTGGGCCTGGAGGCTGTGCTGGTGTTGGGGACAGGCCC
The DNA here is from genome assembly GCF_021613505.1 of Equus quagga. Classification (NCBI taxonomy): domain Eukaryota; kingdom Metazoa; phylum Chordata; class Mammalia; order Perissodactyla; family Equidae; genus Equus; species Equus quagga. The sequence continues at coordinate 98,417,731 of NC_060267.1, forward strand.
TGTGTGCCGTGTCCCAGGCCACTCTGTGCAGTGGGGCCCTCCCTATCTGACTCCTGACCACACAGTGGAGAGGGGCAAAGCCAGAGCTTTGCCCCACGTTTGTCTGACCCCAAAACCTGTGCTGTCCTTGCTGGCCCACAGGGTGCCTCGCTCAGCGGTCTGTGGCCTTCTTAGAGAACGGATGCTGTCATTGGAACCTTAAGATTCCTGGGAGAGAGGCACCAGTGCGGCCTGGGCAAGATCTGGACTGTGCTCGGAATGATTTCAAGGCTTAGGTTATAGGGAGAGGGATGTGTTCAGACATGTCCCACCTTCAAGTCTCCATCTGGAGTCCCAGCCCCCAAAGCCTTATTGTCTTAGCTCTGCTCCACCAGCTGCCACCGGTCACACCTGCCTGCCTTCCTCAACCCTTTCCCCCACCCCACCCTGACCCCTGCCCCGCCTCGGCCTCCCACGCTGACAGCCAGAGTGCTAATCAAAGCGGCACTTCACAGTGCACACTGTCACACACTCACCTGTCTGGCCTTCGTCACTGCCAGCACGGGCAGTGTTTCCATGGTGTGGATGAGGAGAGTAGGGGCTGGTGAGGTGAGCCGACTGCCTTACCATTGCACTCGAGGCCTTCAGACTTGGGTGACGTGAACACCCTCAAAGCCACAAAGACCGTTAGATCTTACTACGCAAAGGGCATGCTCACGGCAGTGAACGGCCCTCAGACAGGGGACCAGGACTCATCCCAATCGCTGGAGAGTTCACAGCACACTCGGGATACATTTATTGTGTATTTGTCGAGCAGCTGTTCACAGACTGGATGTTTCTAAAAGTCTGAGCCGTTTTGTATGCAGTGCAAACAAGGTTGCCATGGACCAGGGCCGGCAGGGCTCTGCTTGTGTGGAAGGCACCTGTTTTCGTCAACAGTCCGACCCATGCCCCGCCCGGCCCTGCTTCAGAGGAAGCCTTGTATTTGGAGAGCTCTGCTCTCCCCATCCTACCCGATTCAGAGCCGTTTTGCAAGCAAATGGGTGGAATTTCTTCTAGTTGACATTTACCTGCCAGTCTGTCTCCTCCTATTGTTCCTGTCCCAGAGGAGAGGCCTCTACAGTCCCAACGGTGGTACTGGTGTGGAAGCCATGGGTTTCACCACGGCCCAGTTTCTCCTGAATCGGGTGTCCACTGGGTGTTCCGTGAGGTTTGCCCTCAAAACACACGGGCCCTCGTCCAGGGACCTGAAGCCACAGGAGAAAGGGACCGAGGGCGAGGGATGAGTTGTGAAGCGACTGCTCTGCCCACCGACGAGCTGCAAAGTGAGAGCCAGGGTCTCTGCTGCAGGTCTGAGGGGCGCTGTGGGCCACACCGCTCATCCTGTCCGGGACACCCCTCTCCACACACACCTGTTAGGCTCACACAGACTCGCAGCTGAGGGCAGCTCTGCCTCCATGGGCCCGGCGCTCCCCGACTACGGGTGCCTGCTGTGTGCCCGCCAGCAGCTGGGCTGCGGCAGGAGCAGGCGCTCGGGGGCATGTGATGGGAGTGTGCCGCCTCAAGGGAGTCCAAAAGAGGGAGCCAACCTGCGCCCTCGGGGAGCTGCTGGTGTCATGGGACGGCTGGTCAGCAGGAGCAGGAAGGGCTGGTGAGAAAGGGCGGCAAAGGGGCCGGGGTGGGGGAGCCGAGGAGCAGACGCGGCCTCACAGGCTTCCCCCTGCCCAGGACAGGGCTGATGCAGGCAAGGAGCGTCGTGCCTCCCAGAACGGCCCCCAGAGGTGGGAACAAGGAGAGGAAGATAGTTGGGGTGGGGGCAAAAAGCGCAGAGCTCTGGCCGCGGCGTTCCTGCGGAGAATGCCAGGGCACTGGAGCCAGGCGACAAGCGCAGTCACACAGACCACTTGCCTGAGACGAAACGCTGTCCTCCGAGAAAAAGGCCATTTTAAAAGGCCCACAATTAGACACATCTGTGTCAGAAAGTTTTTAAGTATAAGAATGGAGAAATATTCTACAAGCATTGAGGGGAATCAGGTGATTGCCCTGCTGTCCCCCGGTTCTCGGCTGCCTCAGATGACGAGCAGCAGATGGAACCCAGCGAAGGGGATACCAGGGTCCCGAGAGGGCAGGGCTGAATCCAGGGAGCCCACCTGTCTTCCATGGGCACGAAGAAGAGAGGCTAGTGCTGAGAAAAGACACCACATTTCTTAAGAAATCTCTAAGACGCCATCCATGCCACGGAGACGTGAACCAGAACTGTGATCTCAAGGACGGGAATGACACAGTATTGAAGGGCCAGCCTCATCTCTAGGGTGGCAGCCTCAGAACCTGGTGGAGTCGCATGTCGTCGGAGCCTCCTCAGCTATCCCCACTGTGCCCCTCCCTCCCGGGAATGGGACGACTGCTTCTCCCGGCACGTCCTTCGCCTCCTGAGCCTCAAAGCTCAGTGCTGGCATGGCATGGGAGCCGTGGACGGCTGCTGCCCCTCGTCCCTGCTGCTGCTTCAGTTTAGAAGCCCATTTTTTTTCAAGCCCCAGGTATAAGTCTTATTGGTCTTGGCTAAACACAGTCAATTCACTCCCCTCCTTAGTGATTGTTTTCGGGGTGGGCATGTGACCCATTTCTGGCCAATGGGAAAAGAAGAGAGCTGACATGCATGAGACGGCAGCCCTGAGGATGACGGCCAGCATGGGGACGCCACAGGAAAGAAGGGGACCCAGGCCCAGCATGACGTCCTTGGTACCAGAAGTGCCACCTCCAGACCTGTAAGGTGGGACAGTTAGATACTGGGTACCTCATCTCCTAAGTGTTCTGTTGCTTGCTGTTCTTGACTGATGAACTCAATGCGTCTGAGTTATCTTAAAACAATAATGGTGCTCCTCCGTTCCAGCGCCTATGCATGCGAAATTTTAAAACATGGAGACACGGGCCAGGAGAATTACCAATCTACGAGTGTGCCCCCATGAGACAGGACCAGAGCCACATAAAGCATGACAGTGATCCTTTCACTGCTCAGAACCATAGCAGAGGTTTTCTGCATGTGTACAGCCCCTGCTAAATGCCCTGGGCGGTGGCCCTGTGTGATGGAAAGGCCACATCAGGTGCTGCGGGTCCGTCTATGCCTTGAGGCTTCTCTGTGGACCCGGCCTGAAAACCAAATTGGAAAACCAATCTGTGAAAACAATGTGACCAAAACCACGTAAATAAATATATCCCGGCTCCCCCACTTCTAGCAGTGTGACCTTGGACAAGTTACTTAACTTCTCTGTAGCTCAGTTTTCTAATTTGTAAAAGGGGATGATAAATATAGCACGTATTGCACAGAGCTGTTAGGAGGAGTCGGTGAGGAAGGTGGTGCCTGGCACAGTGAACACTGTGGTGTGTGAGTGTATGTGAGGGTGTGCACGTGTGAGAGCCAGAAAGGGGAACAGAGAGGAGAGGGGGCGGGGGTGGTGGGAGAGGAGTCAGGAAGGGCACAAACGGTCAGAGAATAAACCCACGACGCTGGTGACCAACTCTAGCATGATCTTTATTTCACTTTTTTGTTTTTGTTTGGTATTTTTAAAAAGAAAACATATCTTTTTTTTTGAGGAAGATTAGCCCTGAGCTAACTGCTGCCAGTCCTCCTCTTTTTGCTGAGGAAGATTGGCCCTGAGCTAACATTCATGCCCATCTTCCTCTACTTTCTATGTGGGACGCCTACCACAGCATGGCTTGCCAAGCAGTACCATGTCCACACCCAGGATCTGAACTGGCGAACCCGGGGCCGCTGAGAAGCAGAATGTGTGCACTTAACCACGGCGCCACCAGGCCGGCCCTATCATTTTTTGTAGGTTCTAAACCTACTTTGATAAACAAAGAAAGAAAAAATAGAAAAGTACCCCGAAATACTGCAGGGGTGATCTCTAGGAAGTTAGATTCTGAAAAATTTTATTTCTGTTTTAGACATTTCTATAGTTTTCCTCATCATGCATGTCTTAGTTTTGGAATCAGAAGAATGCCTTCCTATGAGAAATGGCTGCAGAATGTGTGGTCTCTGGGTCACAGTCGGTGGACACCTCAGGTTGGGGGAGCCCTGGGAGGTGGCGCGCCCAGGTCGGGGTCCTCTGGCTGGCCCCCTTGGCTGTCTCCCCTTTCGGAGAGAGCCTGGCGGAGCCCCCAGCCCCTTCCCCTCAGCACCTGCTGCTGATTGAACCCCTGCGGTGCCCACGTCTCTGAGGGTAACTGGACACTGGTGGCCAGCAGGAGCCTAGCCCAGGTCTGACGTGTGTGTTGAGCAAGGGAGCCAGTTCCCTGCCAACCCTCTGGCTGAGCCCCAGGCCCACCTGCCCTCTGCCCGCAGGCCCCGCAGGCTGGAGCCCGCGTGCTCAGGGCTGCAGGCGCAGATTCTCCGCTGCTACCGTGACCACCTGCAGGAGGTGCTGCTGTGCTCCGACCTGGTCAAGGCCTACCAGCGCTGCGTGAGTGCGGCCCGCAAGGTAAGGCCTGGCCCTGCCCTCCTGGCCCCTGTGGACGCGTCGGGGCAGGGCACCCGCGTGCTGACCTCTGCGCTTCTGTCTGCTGAGTCGGACTTTCGGAGCTCCAGGCCTCTGCCCTGGCACGGGGAGGGACTCTTAGGCCTCAGATGTCCTCAGTCCTTTCCTGGCTCAGACGTTCTTCCGGGCTGTTCCCACGAGTGCTCTCGGATGCCTGGGCTAGGAAAAGGGGGCCCTGTGGGCGCTGGGCCCCACTAGGCTGAGTCTGAAAGTGGCACTGGGTAAAGTCAGGCCCCACCTTCAAGGGGCCGCCCACCTAGTTGAGGGCATGTATGGGCCACCCGCTTCTTACCTTTGGGCAGTTGGGGGTAGGAGCATGGAGAAGGCCCCCGGTGCAGGGTGGGGGTCATAGAAGGGCAGAGACAGCCCTGTGGAAGAGGGAAGAGCCTCGGATTCGGGAAAGTGACGGGAGTTGGGGTGCAGCCAGCCTGAGCTGGGGAGGGGATGCAGGTCCTTCTCTGTCCCCTACTCCTGTGCTGGTCCAAAGCAGCATGCCAGGGCCCAGCTCTGGGGAGGGAGTGGCATAGCGGTCCCAGGTCTCCTGCACTCCCCAGCCCCGCTTCAGGGGGGCTGTGGGCTGTCGGAGATGTCTGGGGCTGGCGGCGCCCCTACCCTGAGGTATGGCCTAAGGCCTTGCCCTCATTCTCCCACGCTCCAGCCGGCTCCCACTGCTCTCCTCCTGCCTCCCCTAGTTCCTGTTCCTCTTCTAGACAGTTCCGTCTCCCTTCCCGGGCCCAGCAGTACAGTGCTCCAGGCTGGACCTGGTTCCTCCCCACCCTGACATGGCACCCCCACCTGGGGGCCTGGCCTTCACTCCAGGGGCACTTGGCTTGGAGCTCGCCAGAGGGCTGACGTGTTTGTTAAAAGAACCTGGCATGGGGCCTTCTTCCCATGGAAAAGCCTCTTTTGCCGGAATAAGAGACAAGTGGCTGTAGGTGCTGGTTGTGGAAAGGCTGAGGTCAGAGGTCAGTGGTGGTCGGGCCTGGTGTGGCAGAGTCTCCTGCTCAACAGCCCAGCCTCTCCAGAGGCCTCCTCACGTTTCTGTTGGCTCAGACCACAGCTCTGCCCTGCTCACACCCGCCCTGGGCTGGGCACAGCCCACACCAGCACCTGCTGCCCAGCATCAGCTCTGGCCTCTGGGATGCAGCAGCGAGGGACATCGCAGAGCCCCATGGCCCCGCTGTGGAGCGTGGAGAGCTGTTTGCTCGATTTCAGACTGAGCAGGAAAGACAGCAGTTCCTGCAGTATCGTCGACAGAAGGAGCGGGAGCTGGGCCAGCTGCACTGGGCCACGCCGTGTGGGCTGTGGGACGGGCAGCTCTCCCCATGCCGCTTTGCATCCACCGAGGTCTTTGTGAAGGGCTGCACAAAAATCCCTTCTCCCGCCGGGATCCAAGTCTGTTCCAAGCCTCTGCTCACCACGCACCTGACTTCCCGAGGGAAGACCTAAGGCTGTGCTGTGGCCCCCTTGGCTTCCCCGCAGAGCCCTCGTCCAGCCCCAGCCCTGACTCTATCCTCGCTCGCTCCGTCCAGGCCCCACGCCATGACAGTTTTCAGCCCCTCCCCCAGCAGAATATTTCTTTAACAAACACATCTCACCAATGTATCTTCATTGCACCGAGGCAAAATGTGATTACGGAGGAGACAGATTGCATTTAACTCCAGTGTGTTCTCTGTGGCTCCAGCATGCTTGAGAGGGGCTCTGGGGCACTGCCAGGCCTGGCTCTCTCCTCCTGGCCCCGCCCCCCTGGCGTTCTTAAAGCCTAAATTGGAGACTGAGCAACTGGCAGCAGCAGAGACCGGTCTGCTCCCCGGCTGCGTCTGCAGCGTTCCTTCGGGAAAGCATGCTCGGCGGACTCTCGCAGGCCTCGTAGCGCAGACGCTCAGCTTGCCACTGTGCCTGAGATGCTGCAAGTGCGAGAGAAACTCCCACTGCCCTCAGCCAGCCTCCTCCAGAGGATGGCAGGTTAAAGGATCTCTAATGGGGATTTGCTTCTGGCAGCAGCCAGGTGGCAGGAACCCTCGTCTCTGGCAGCCAGGAGTAGGTATAGGACAGAGGCCCACCTGGTCTGGAGCTGGGGCAGGGAGTACCTCCCCAGAGCTCCTGGGGCACGCTCCAGCACCTGGGGGGCCTTCCATGCCCGGGGACGTGTGCGTGTGTGCGGATGTGGACAGCACCTCGGAAGCAGGTTTCATTGAGTAACCGCCTGATTGTGAGGGCTCTCGTGTTCCAGAGCACACTCTCCGAGTGGTTTCACTTAGAAAATCCAAGTGGTTAAGTACGAGAACAGAGGGGAGACCTCAATGGGGCAAAGGAGAGTTGGGCTGGGAGCTGTCTCTACACAGGGTGGCGTGGGGAGGCCCCTGTTAGCTGGTCGCTGCGGGCATGTGCTGAGTGGGCACTGGGCACAGAGGTGAAGAGGCTCAGCCCCAGGCCTCGGGGACCAGCTGGGGAGGACGGTTTCCACTAACGGCTCACACTCACGGGGCATCGAGAGCCTGAGGCCCTGTTGGAGCTGAGGCCTGGGGGATGCACAGGGGCCCTGGCAGAATAGGGCTGGAACTGAACTCTGCCTTGTTCTCCTTTGTAGGGTTGAGGAGCAGCCATCACTCTTGGCCCTGGCAGTGACTTGGAGCCCTGAAGAAGGGACCAGTTATGGGGCCACAGGCCACAGACACCGTGCCCAGCCATTTCCCGCTGGGTGTCTACAGATGCTTCTGTGCCATATGCTTAAGAAATCGAGTGTGTGCGAGTGTCCAAAAACAAATAAAGCACATGTCTTTGTTTCAGTCATTCTCTCTGCTGGCAGACAGTCACTGCTGCCTCCTCTGTGTCCAGCCCTGTGCCGGACCCTGGCAGTGCAGGCAGAGTGAGACAAGCTGCCCCCTCAGGGAGGACCTGGCCTAGCAGGGGAGATGGGCATGGAAACCCAAAATTAGGCCTCAGCACCAACAGGCCACCCAGAAGCAGGTATGAGATGAAATGAGGGGAAAGCGGTTCTTTCCAGGGATGGAGCAGGGAGAACAGGCCAGCTTCCTGACGGAGGCTCTGTCTGAGCTCCAGCACGAAAGCTGAAGGATGGCTGGAGGGCAGGCCAGAAGCTGAGGAGATGTGGGGCTTGGGGGGAGCACAGGCCCAGCCCAGCTGGGCATTTGCAGAGAGCAAAATGGGGGCCAGGCAGGGCAGGGGGTAGAGGCCAGGCCGAGGTGTGGGGTGTCTCTAGCAGGGAGCAGCACTGTCCAGTCCCTGGTTCTTGGGGAGGAAGGGCTTGAGGGGCACAGGACACCTGAGGGCGGATGACCATGGAGGCTGGTGACAGGTCAGGGGACAGAGCAGGGCAAGGCTTAGGAGCTAAAACTGGCAGGACTCTGGATTTGAGTGGGCGAGGGGAGGATCAAGGATGATTTCCAAATTTTTGGCTTGGGTGCTAGTGTTTCTGCAGACTGAAATGAAGGACACAGGGCGTTGAGAAAGGCAGATGACACCTGGGTTGGGATGAGCTCTGCTCAGTTGGTGTGTAAACACTGGCCTGCCAGGCCTTGACCTTTGGCGGGACCCCCGTTAGGGTGCCTCGACCACACCTGGGCTGCACTCTGGCCTGCCTGGTGCAGTGGGAGGCAGCAGGAAGAGTTTGGGGTGGGCTTCTGATCTGCCAGATACTCCGCTGATGACCTTGGATGTCCTGCTAAGGTTCTTTTGGAGAGTCCCAAGCCGTCTGCAGCTAAGAGCCTGCAGTCTGGACTCAGGCTTTGCAGCTCAACCATCTCTGCACATCCCCAAATTCTCACGTGCAGAGCTCAAATGGGGATTGAGGCTTGGCAGTGTCCAGTTGTCTGGGCAGGTAGCACGAGGTGGTTCTATTCGGCCACACTGCATACTGGCTGAGAAGAAAAGAGCTGTGAGAGATGCCCTCTCTAGAAGGTGTGGGTCAGCTTATCACAGCCACAAGGACACAATCAGAAAACACGCGGGGGTGAGTGGCCAGGGTAGGAGTCAGGGCACCTTGGCCTGAGCCTCCTTGAACCTTGCCTGGCAGCCCAGGGAGGGGCTGGCCATCTTTGACGTCAACCCTGGGATCATAGGTCACCTGGTCTACTGACCTGAAGTGACATCAGTCCTTCAGCTGCTGATACCCTTCTGAGACCCCTCCGAAGCCTCTGGTGTCCAGGGTGTTGTCCAACTTGGAAACTCACAGGAATAACTCTCAGACTCCATCCTCCTACCAAGGAGTCAGTTAGGGGCAGCTGTGTGTCTGCACGGGTCTGTGTGTGCTTGTCCATCTGTGTGTGTGCACATTGTGTGTGGGCACATTGTGTGTAAACACTATGTGTGTGCACATTGTGTGTGTGTGCACAGTGTGTATGTGTGTGCATTGTGTGGATACACAGATGTGCCTCTGTGCTTGTGTTTGTGCACAGGCAGCCAGCCATGCTCACCACCTGCTAATGCTCCCGGGCTCTCTCTGGCTGGATCTCAGCCCATTTCCCTGAATCCCCTGGAGCCAGCACTGAGCTTCCCTGGCCTGGTCTCCATCCCTCCCCTACTAGGCACTTAGGAGGTGTGTGTCCAGAGCCGTCTGTGTCATTGTATTGGAGTGTGAGTATAGGGGGACTCTGCATGTGCTCAGAGTGCAGGCTGTATGTGCATTTGTGCATGGCACGCTTAAGTGTGGACGCGCATCTCCAGTCCCTCTGCATGGCCATACATTGTAGGAAGGAAGTAGGGCCTAAGAGAGCATTGCATGGGTGAGGGGTGTGGACCTGGAGGTGGACATTCCTGGGCTCAGGTCCCCACCTGCATGACTGTTGAAAGGGAGCATTAGTATTCATCCCATCCAGTTGCTGGGGGATTAAAAATGATGATGTTGGCTGTGATATCCAGGGTCCAACCAGGAAACCAGAAACACCCTAATTATTTAAAACAGAGGGAATTGAATGCAGGGAGTTGATCACAAAGGAGATGGAGGAGCTGAAAACCCAAATGGGATGGTGTGATAACCCAGAAATTAGCAGTTTCCTTCCGGTAGGAAGCTCCCATCCCCCCAGGCCTGGAGGGACAAAGGGAAGAGGTGGGGTCACCCAGTGGAATCTGGCTCCACAGGGGCTCTGCTCAGGGGAGCACAGAGCTGCTGCAAACAGTGGCTGCCTGTGGCCGAGAAGATGGAAGCAGCCTGACCTCTCCTCACGCCCTCCCGCCTCCATTCGTGCCTCCCATGGCCGAACCTGGGGGAGACGGAGGGCCAGGCGGCCTGGAGCTGCCACCTGCTATGGAGGAGGGGACTGAGAGCCAAGACCACAAGCAGACCACAGAAGCCTTTCAGTGGGACCGTCTGGGGTGTGCTGAGTGGGGGTGTGTGTACGCGTGTGCTGTGCTTGGGCAGGCGTGAGTAGTGGGTGCAGATGGTGGGTGTGTACACACACCTGTACGTGTTCACAGCTTGTATTGGCGCATGATGGACAGCTTGCAGAAGTGGGGTCAGTCCTCAACCCTGGCTGTCATTTACCGTGTGCCTGGCCCTCTCCCATGCCCTTTATAAACACTGACTCGTGTAAAGTCTCACATAGCCCTGGGATAGCTACTGCCATCATCACCCTGCCCTCCCTTTACAGATGAGGGGACCATGGCACAGAGAATGTGAGTAACTTGCCCAAGATCACACAGTGCTCAGTGTGACACGGCATTCCCTCTTGAAGGCCAGGTCCTCGCTGTGTGCTGGGCCCCGCCCAGCGATGGCCAAAGTCTTGACTCCGCCCTGCTCCAGGGACCCAGCTGAGAGGATCAGTCTTGTATCCTTTCCCTTTGTCTGGCTCCCCAGATGGGGAATGTGGCCCCCAGCAGAAGAAATGGCTAGAGTTCATTCCTTCTAACGTCATTACTGACTTGGAGAGGCCCAGTTATGCCAAGGCAGGTCTGAACGGGCCATCAACACCAAGGTGGCCATGCGCCCTGGGGCAGGACCTCGTGTGAGGTGCTGATTCCTACACACTGAGAGAGACCAACCCTGCCTGGGCCACACGCTGCCGCCTCGGCCCACGACCCTGCCACCCCTGCCGGTGCAGATGCTGCGCTGACATCCCGAGTGACTGCGGGTGGCTGGGGTGGGGCAAGAGCAGGGCATGCAGGCAATGTCCGACGTGCCCTGGACCTAGGAGGAGGCTGAGTGTCACTGCGGATGTGGCGAGGGCGCTAGCCTGCAGAGCCAGAGGAGGCGGCTCATCAAGCCACTCGGGAGCACGCATTTAGTGAAACACAGAAACACACAAAGCCTTCTAAAGTGTGCAGCTCACAAAAAATGAAAACAAAGCAAGCACACACACACGTACACTCCATGCCTTTGTTGTTTACAGGAGACACCACCTTAATTATGAGGGCACAGGTCAGTTGAAAAGAAAACAGCTGCTGGTTGTGTTAATATCAGGCGAGGTGGGCTTTAAGACCAGGGGTGCTGTGGGCAACATGGGGGACGACTTGCAGGAAGAGTTAGAAACCCTCACGAGGTGTGCACCTGACTCGGAGCACACTCCATGAGCTGAGACTGCCGGGTGAGAATGAGAGACGGCCGGGTCCACGGTCGACGTGGAGATCTGGGAACGTGCACCCCCTCTGCCCAGCGACTGCGGGTCAGTGGCTCTACCAGTCGGGCCTGAGGAGGTCAGAGCATGTGCAGGCCCTGCATCCTGGGCTGTCGGGCCGGCTTTTGCTCGATCACTGGAGCGCCTGCTCCACAGCGTGATGTGGAGATTCAGAGCGCAGCTTCGGAACCAGACAGACCCAGCACTGACTCTGAGCCCCCGGCAGCAGTTTTCCTGAGCCTCTAAGCCTCTGTTTCCTCATCCGTGAAAGGGAAACAGTCATAGGCGCCATCTCTGAGGGGGTTATGATGACAGGTGTCCCCACAGTTAGTGCTTAGTGTGACTGCAGGGGACCTGCCACCAGATCCCCTGCAGGGCCAGCTGCTGGCAGACAGCCTCTCTGAGTCCTCCCCCTCTGAGAAGTGCCTTGGCTGAGGAGCCACCTCAGCAAAGTCGCTCCCCAGGGAGCCAGGGTTTGCATCCAATTACTGCTTGATGGGATGGGGTATAAGACCAGGCTCCTGTGCCCCAACCTGGAGCCACCTGGAAGGATCCCGACTGGAGAGCTGGTCATGGCCTCATGAGACTGCTTGGCAGCTCAGTTTGGCCCTCTGCCTCCTGCTCCCTCCCCTCACCAGTTGACCCCAAGGGCACTCCCTAATAGAGTGCTGCAGCCTCATCTCTGACTCAGAGCTGGCTTGGGAATCCAATGAGCTGACATTGCTTCATTGTTAGATCCTAGGTACTGGGAAACGATGGCAGTCCCTGGTCCACGCCCCTGGGCTCATCGTCCACAGGAAAGCTGACGGTGCAGGGCAGTTGGGATGAGTGCCCCAGGGAGCTCGGGGCGCAGCGGGCCAGGCCGTGGGGTCAGGGAGAGCCCTTCTGAGGAGCCGAGGCTGAGCCAGAGTGGGCCGGGGAAGCGGCTGCTTGTCTATCATCGTGTTAATAACATTGGCAGCCCACCAGAGACTACCTCCACCTCAACTGGAGGAGACGCAGGAAACAAAATGAGACACATCCCTGAGATGGCTCCACAGCCATGGACAGGAGTGACGCGGAGCACTCAGAGAGAGGAAGGAGTCTGTGCCTGATGAGCCCATTCTTTGGATGAAAAAATACCACCTACGCACAAGACAAATACACAAACAAAGAAAAAGGCCAGAAGGGTCATACAACAAAATGCTATAGCACTTTTCTCGGGGGATAGGATTATGGGTGTGTTTTGTTTTCTTTTTTGTAATTAACTGTATTTTCTGTTGTTCTACATTGGCCTGAACATTTTTTTCAGCAGCGCCCGGGCTCGATGCCTGCCGCAAGCAGAATGCCCGTGGTGGTGCAGCCCTCTACAGCTGGGCCTCCCTTCCCAGGGGCCGTCCGGCCCTGTGGCTGGCCCCATGGCAGGGTCTGGATCTCCTCAAATAGAGAGCTTTTCCCGCCTGCTAAGCAGGGCAGTGATGGGGATGTAGCTGACTGAAAATGCGGGGTTGGGAGAGGGACACGGCAGGGCCAAAGCCTGCCAACGGATCCCCAGGCCATGGGGGAGGACGGCGGCAGGCGGGTCTCAGTTGTCCATCGTGCACACAACAACCACGGCACCGAATGTCTGCCACGTGCAGTCGCCATTTTAGAGGCTGGAGATCCAGCACTGAGCCAAACGGAGGGAGAGCCTCTCCCAGGAGCTTGGAGACCCATAAAGGAGACAGATGAGATAGCATCAATGATCCAAGGGGGTGTTGATCTAGGAGAAAAAGGAGGGGGGCCAGGAGCACCAGGAGTGGGGGATGCCGTGTCCCTTGAGGACAGGATGCACCTGAGCCCCCACTTGCCGGGGGTCCCCACACCCCGACAAGGCAGCTGCCCACATCTCCCTGGTCCAGAACCAACACAGCCAAATCCAGGTTGCTTTTAAGGAAAAACACTTCCACTTCATACCTGATAACCTGCCTCATTAAATTTAATGGGCTGGTTATTCCTGTTAACTAAACATCAACTAATTATGAAAAACATATTTGCTGAAGTTTGACTATGGAACAGATAAACAATTACATGGTTATTCAGCCTCAAAACACACGCAGTAATGAAGTGGAGCACACACTGCAGCAGGGAGGGCTGGGGAGCACTGGAATTCGGAGAGCCCCCCGCTTCCTTCCAGAGCTTCGTGGGTCTCAAGAACGTCAGTGTCCTGGAGAGCTGGGGTCTGGGCAGACGGAAGTCAGACAGGACCCCGGTAGCACCAGGGACAGAACCCTAGCTCAAACGGGCTTGAGCAAAAAGAGCGTGTTGGCTTACGTGATTGAAGAGTCCAGAGGAAGCCTCAGGCATGGCTGGAGCTAAGGGCTTAAACGCAGCACCCAGGACCTGGCCTCTCTCCGGCATCTCTTGGCTCTGTTCTCTGTCGCTTTCATTCACAGGCTCCATCCAGGAAGTGCTGCAGGATTCCCTCCATGTCAACAGTTTCTCTTTCCCTCCAGCTCCAGCTCCAGCGTGGGGCTTACTACCAGGTAAGAAATTGCTCTTGAGCTAACAAAGTGATATCAGGAACCTCTCAAAGGAGGCCAATAAACATGAAAAAATGCTGTACATCCTTATGACTCATCAGGGAAATGCAAAGCAAAACACAGAGAAATAAGCTCTGTACACCCATCTGATGGCAAAACTACAAGGACAGACAACGTGAGGTGCTGGCGAGCGTGAGCATCCCTGGGGCCCGCCTCCCCCGCTGCCAGGAGGGTAGCATGATCAGACTACTTTGGAAAATGGTTGGGCTGTTTCTTATAGAGTTAAACAGCCACTCTGACACAGCGAGTTTACTCCTGGGTAGATACCCAAGAGAATGAATATGCGCATCGCCTGAATGGCATGGAGAGGAATGTTCACACAACTTTATTCATAACAGCCAGGGAGTTGGAACGACCCAAATGTCCATGGACAGTAGAACGGGTCAATTGTAGTTTATTCATACGACAAAATACTAGCTAGCCATGGAAAAGAACAAGCAGAACTCCCCATATGACTCAGATGAATCGCACATCTCGTGGAGTGAGAGAAGCCGGGTAGAGAAGAGTCCACACTTGTGTTAGCTTTCTAACAACTTAGCACAAACCTCGCAACTTGCAACCACACACCACATCTTTCACACGTGCATGTGTCAGGATCCCTGGCTCAGCTGAGCTGGGCCCCCGCTCAGGGTCTCACAAGGCTGCAGCCGCGTTGCGGCCGGGCTGGGCTCCTCTCCAAGGCTCACCCAGCCGTTGGCAGAACTCATTGCCTTGTGGCTGTGGGATGGAGGCCACCGGCCATCCCCTGCCGTGTGGCTCTCACAGGCCCGCCCTCAGCAGGGTGCTCACTTCTTCAGAGCCAGCAAGGGAATCTCTTATGTGACCAATGGAATCACGAGAGAGACCTCGCCTCACCTTTACCCTGTCCTGTGGGGTAGAAGCAAGTCACACACTTGAGGGGAGGGGTCGTCCACAGGTGTGACTCTCTGGGGCACTCCGGGTGTCTGCCACAGTGCTGGATGATTCCGTGTATGTGAAGTCAAGAGGGAGAGGGAGGTATCTTGAGGTAGCTCTCGTGGAAGATCTCCAAAAATCTGTTGGTAAGAGAAAAGAAAAAAGAAAAAAACAAAGGAGGCTCAGAGTAGGGTGTATAGTTTATATCTTTGGAGAAAACAGAGAGGCAAGAATATCCATAGGCATCTGCATTTGCCTGTGACAGTATCCACTGCCTCCGCCAGGACACAGGGAACTTGGTGACTGGTTTGCTCCCCGGCAGTGAGCTGGGGCCCAGCCAGAGGGAGACTGACAGTCCATTGTTCATCCTTTTGTACACTGCTTGGGTTTTTTCACCATGACCATATATTTTAACAATTAAAAGGCCTATTTTCATTGTGAAAAAAAAAAAAAAGGGCAGACATCTTGGAAGGTAAAGGCTCTGCAGGTGGCAGCAGCCCCTCCTTCCCCTCACCTCAGAGCGTGCAGTAGAGAGGTGAGGGGTCCCCACGTGACTCCAATAGGTCCAGTGAGCTGCCAGTGCAGTCTTGGCCAACAGGCAGGAAGAGCACACCTGAGAATGCACGCAGAGGAAGGCGGAGCCGAGAAAAAGATACCCGATGACATTATTGGGCCCCTGGTTTCAGCCTTGCCTGAAGCCAGGTGTCCTTGGACCTTTCAGAGAAGCAAGTCAGTGGATGTTGCTTTGGATGAAGCAAAGCTAGGTTTTTGTCAAGGCTGGTCCTACCCATTGCTTACATCTGATGTCTAGTCTGATTGGCCGTTAAACACTTTGAATGTCACCCCTGGTGTTTGTCCCTTGAACCACAAAAGCCCTGCCTGCCCTGGAGGGTTTCCAGTGAGCGGGGCTGCAGTCTGGTGGTGTGTGTCCAGGTCCCAGCCCCTCACTCACCCTGCTTGGCTGGTATCCAGGATGGTGGACTGCATGGCTGGCCACGCCCTTGCCCACGGAGGACACAGCGGGGACTGGTCTCCTCCACTTTCCATACCTTCCCTGCCAGGCATCCGCGACACGTCTGCTTCTGACCTGGAGGAGACACAGGCCCAGAAACGCAGTGACATCAGTGTGGCCCAGGGCTGCTCCTGACCAGGCACGTGGGCAGGTGCTTCAGCGTGCCTTCCCTGAAGAGGAGGAGCCCGTCCTGGGGCTGCCGGGTAAGGTCAGCAGGGTAACCTCATGGGCACAGAGGCAACAAGCATCCTGTACAAAGCTTATGGTGAGTTAGGGAAATCACGGATTCCCTATGACTTCCCTTTTCACCTCTACTCCTGCCCTTGAACCTGACCACATCTGCAGGGCAGGGGTGCACAGCCACTGAGAGGGGCATGTGGGGCTGGGCCAGGCCAGGAGTTTCAGACAGAGCTCTCTGGAGATGGCTCTGGGATGGCATGGCTGGGAGAGGGCGGCAGCCAGCTGGCGTCACCCTCAGACACTGTGGGGCAGAGACTAGCCTTCCCGGCTGCACCCTCCGAATGAGATAATAAACGGTTGCTGCTTTAAGCCATTCAATTTTAGGGTGACCTGTTACAAAGCAAATACATCCCACGAACCTTGCAGCATGTCCACCTTGTATACTTGTTGTAAGAAAGATGAGGTCCCTGGCCTCTGGGCCTTCCTTTCCAGGGGGATGGGTAATAAATGGCTTAGAAAATGTCAGGAGGATTAGGGGCACTGTTCCCCCGGGTGCATCGCACGTCAGGGGATCAGGAGTTTCTCTGAAGGAGAGATGAGCTCTGAGGCCTGGGGAACAAGGAGACGAGATCCGGAGACGGAGGGCGGGGCATCCCCAGGATTCCTGAGGTGAGGTCTGCTAAGGGGGACGTCCTGCGGCCCGTGAGCTCTGTGCGGGCCGGGGCAGGACCATCCTGCTGGCCATCCTGCCCCAGCCCCAGGGCCAAGGGGCACGCTCTGCTTCGAGAGGCAGGGCAGGCAGCAGAGCTGGGCCCGCGTCAAAGCAACAGCAGAGGCGTTTTTTTAACTTTTCATTTTGGAAATAATTATAATCTACAATAATGATAGCTTCACAGGAAGTTGGAAAGACAGCACAGTGAGGTCCTGCGTACCTTCTCCTAGTCTCCCCTGTTGGGAACATCTTACGTAACTACAGAACAACTTCTAGCTATTGAAACCAGGACACTGACAGGGACGCAATGTGAGTGTCCAGTTCTGTGTCCTTTATTACACGAGTAGATTCACATAGCCATCGCTGTGATCAAGACACAGAACTGTCCCTCCCTCACGCTGCCCGTTACAGCCTCACTCCCCTCCCCCCACCATCCCTCACCCCTGGCAACCACGAATCTGTTCTCCATCTCTATAGTTTTGTCATTCGAAAATGTTATATATAAATGGAATCATACGATTTGCATTTTCTGTAATTATTGCTATGTTAGGGCTTAAGTCTGCCATTTTATTTTTTGTTTTTTTTTTTCTTTCTGTTTTCTTTTTCCCGCCTCCCTGTGGATTGCTTGAACACACTCTAGGATTCCATTTCAGCTTATCTGTAGTGTTTCTGAGTGTATCTGTTCGCACAGATTTGTAGTAGTTGCTCTAAGAATTATACTCCACATAGGTGCTTACTTCAGTCTCCTGGCTTTTACCAGTTTGGGTGACATGTAGAAATCCTTCCTCTCTTTACATCCTTTACCCTCCCCCATTTATAGTCTAATTATCTGAGCTCTTCTAACTACCCCGAGATATCAGACAGTGGTATCATTTTTGCTTTAATCATCAGTGTAATTTGGAAAGCTTCAGGGGAGACTCAGCCCATTGTTCTTTCCCCCCTTCCGATGCCCCCAGGTTCCTTCTTGGGTTGCTTCCTCTCTGTGTAGAGCGCTGCCTTGAGCTGCCCTTCCAGGGCAGGGCTGCTGGCGACAGGGTCTCTTGCTTTTCCCTTATGTGAGAATGCCTTGTCTTCCCCACATTCCTGAAAGGTATTTTCACAAGTTACAGAATCCATGGTTGACAGATCCTTTCTTTTCAGCCCTTAACACGTCGTTCCACTTTCTCTTGGTCTCCATGGTTTCTAATGAGAAACCTTCGTTGTACAAAATGCTTTCCCTTGTTGGTAAGGCACGTTTCTCTGTCACTACTTTCAAGGATTTTTGTCTTCAGTTTTCGAAGTTTGACGATGATGTGTCTTGGCATGGATTTCTTTGGGTTTATACCATTTGGGATTCATTCAGCTCCTTGAATCTGTAGGTTTATGTCTTTTGCCAAAATTGGGAACTTTTCACCTATTATTTGACTACTTCTCAGTCCCAACCTCTTTGCTCCTGTCCTTCTGGGACTTCAATGACACAATGTTAGATCTTTTGTTACATCCCACAGGTTCCTGAAGCACTACTCTTTTTTTCTAGTCTATTCTTTCTCTGTTTTTTGGACTGGGAAATTTCTATTGTTCTATCTTCAAGTTCACTGATTCTTTCCTCTCTCTCCTCTGTTCTGCTGTGGAGCCATTGTTTGTGCTTTTTATTCTGATTATTGTATTTATAAAACAAATTCTGAGATATCCATTTGGTCCTTCTTTCTTACTTTGATGTCCTTGCTGATACTTAGTATATTTTCATTTGATTCGAGCACATTCATAATTGCTCACTGAAGCACCTTTTATGATTGCTGCCTTAAAATCTTTGTCAGATAATCCCAACATCTGTGTCACCTCAGTGTTGGCATCTGCTGACTGTAGATTCTCAAGCAAGCTGAGAGTTCCCTAGTGCTTCCTATGATGAGTGACTTCTGACTGGGTCCTGCACATTTGGAGTATTGTGTACTGAGCCCCTGGGTTGTATCTCAACCTTTGGTTTCACAGCTGGCCTCCTCTGACCCTGCACGGGTGGGCAAAGAGGGCATTGCCTCATTACTGTTAGGTGGGAGGCAGGTCCCACATCCCTGCTTCAGCCCAGGGATTTTTAATGAAACAAGAAAACCTGGACTGCTTCCCTGATCCTAGGGGGTCTGATTCTTGGGGCCATGGGGTGCAAGGGTCACTATGCCCTACAGAGAGGGTAGCAAAGATGGATTTTCCAGAGGCCACAGCCCTTGAGAGGACTCCCATCCTTGGGATATAATCGGTGACCTGGCTGTGAGTCTCAGGGTGACAAGCACTCACTATGTGCCTCCTGGGTGTGGTGTGTGCTGTGGGAGCCAGACTGAGCCAGAGATTGCAAACTAGAGGCCTGCTGGCAAGGCTATTCTCACTGGTGGGTCTTGTTCACTCAACACTTACTCAATAGTCTGTCCATGCTTTCCACAGAGCAGGTGCTCTCAAGCTCACAGCTGGCTCCAGCTGTCACCAGCTCCTAGATTCAGCCTGCCACACTATTTACATTCATCACCTACCTGGCCCCTGAAGTCATCTGAGTTTGCAGCCACAGAATGAGGTGATGCTGAGCCCCTCCAGTGCTCTTGGGGAGTATCTGTGGAGTGGTGAGGGGCTCTGCTACTGTATCTTCTGTGCAATGCAGTATTGACAGTGACCTGGTTGCATCACCAAGGCCAGAGAAGGGCTGGTGACAGACCTGAGCCCAGACTGGTCACAGCTGGCACAGAGAGGGACAGGAAGCCTGAGGAGGGCTTGTGAGTGGGGAGGGGGGTTCCTGAAGGAGGGGGCTGGGAGCTTGGGCCTTGAAAGATGAAACATGGAGGTGGGGCACTGCTGGTCAAGGGCACAGCATGGGGAATGAACTGAGGCTTGAAGGCATCTTTAGGGCAAAAATCTCAGGGTGGCAAGAACACTGGGCCCACTGGAGAGAAGCAGCCTAGCAGGTGCTGGCCTGCTGGCCTGTGGGCCCTGAACACCTTGCTGGTCCCACAGCCAGACCTGCTTGTTTCGATAACAGCACCTAGATTTTCTTTGGGAGAACTACTGCCCAATGCCACCCCCGGCTCTGAAGAGGTCCCTGATCCCAGCCCACCACTGTCACATTCTACACCCTGGCCACGGTGATTGGTTTGAGGGGACACGGTCCAGCCTGCTTCACTGAGACTCCATTCAGGGAATTTTCCTGGACCTAATGAGAAAGAAGTGCCTGGAACTCCCGAAGCCACCATGCACAGGAGGCCCAAGCGTGTGTGAACCAAGCTAGTGGCCAGCAGAGCCCACAGGTGGGGAGAGAGTGCCAGGGCTGGAGGGCCATGACCAGACATGCTCACATGCTGCTCACCTGAGCCATACTTGGCCTTTGGAGCTTCAGCTCAGCTGATTTCTGTTGCCTGCAACCAACAGCACCTGACTCATAAGGGCAGGGTGTGGGAGGAGGCCAAGCTTGGGTCTTAGCAGTCTTCCCTTCAGAATGTCCACACCTGGGCTGAGCCCCTCTCCTCCTGCTTGGGAGGACCAGGCCAAAGGCATAGAGTGTGGCGGTGTCTCTGTGCACACCCCTCCACTGGCCTCACGTTGTCTCTGGCTCCTGGACAGGCCTCCCCACATCCATGCTGGACCCCCAAACCTCTCTCCACCCAGTGGCCAGAGTGGGCTTCCTAGAATGCAACAGGAACTGTGGCTCACTCCTGTGCCCACAGTAGCCACCAGTGGACTGAGCTGACACACCCATCCCACAGGGAGAACGATGAGCCAAGATGACCCACGGTGCTGCACGCGCAGGCCAGCCCAGGGCAAGTGCCCACCTACCGCCAAGGAGCCCCAGGAAGCACCTTCTCTGTGCCTGAGCCCAGTGTGCATGCATGTGCATGTATGCGCGTGCATGTGTGTATGCGTGTGTGTTCATGTGTGCACAGACTATGGGGTTGGAGGTGTTCATGTGTTGAAGGAAGCACCCGGAGGGTTTGAGCAGGGAAGGGTCCCTACTCTCTCTCCTCTCTCCGATTCCTCTGGGCCACAGGGTGGAGAGCTGAGTGGGGAGGGGCTGAGTGGGAGCTGGTGACCAGGCAGGGTCCCCACATCCTTGGGGCAGGAGGTGATAGGAGTGGGGAGGTGAGAAAAGGATGAGTTGGAAATATTTGGTTCCAACATGGGGGTGAGGGACAGACAGGAGTCAAGGTGACTCTGGCTCTGAGCCCGGCGACCATCACCCAGGGAGCTGGGGTGCCCAGGACCCTCTCTGCTCCTCCCCCCTGGCCGCCTCCTCTCCCCGCAGTGGTGGGGGCCTGCCTCCAGGAGGGAAGATGGCACCCATGAGTTTTTTGCACATAGCTCTGAGTCACCAAAATGCAGAAGCGGCCCCTGGAGCTGCTAGTGGGAACTTCGGCAGGGACTGAAAGAGGACCCTCCTCCCAAACATCCCCCACTGGAGCCCTGTTCCCAGGAGTGGCTCCACATCGGCCAACAATCTCCCCAGCCCTCTCAAACTGCCTCGGCAAGCAGAAGCGAACGCCGCAGAGGAAACCCAGAGAGGAAGCACCCCAGCAGCCCTGCTGACTCATCTCCCCATGATGGGGGGCAGCGCCAGCACTGGTGAGGAGACACACATACATGCACATGGGAGCTCCCAGCTCAACCTAGCAGGGTTCCCCTGGGACAGGCCGGGGCTCCAGAGTACGGGACGCACCACGCTGGGGTCATCATAGCAACAGTTACTTACCAATTTCTCTCCAACAAACTGCCAGTTGGGGTCTCCTCTCCACATTGCCTATTGGATTGTTGCCTTTTCCTGATTGATTCTGGGAAGTTCCTTCTATGTCCTGGATATGCATCTTTTGTCAAGTATATATGCATTGCTAATATATTTCCCTAAATCCTGGCTTGTCTTCCTATCTCTTTCATAACTTTTAATGAACAAAAATAACTAATTTTAAGGTGGTCAAAATGATCCATATTTTCCTTTATTTATTTTGACATATTGTTGAAGAAGTGCTTCCCTAACTCATGGTCATAAAGATAACCTGCTTTATTGTCTTATAAAGACTTGCTGTTTTCCTCAACATGCTCCAGTCCAGGCCCCCCTGGAACTGACGGTCGCGCACCATGCTCAAGCGTCAATCAGACTTCCGTCTTGAAAGGACCTTGCTGCTGCCAGAAAGGTGATGCGAGCAGGAGCAGGGCCTGCAGCAGGGTTGCACGAGCCCTGGAGGGGAGGAAGAGTGTCCAGGAGGCCACTGGGCTTCCTGCTTGGGCAGCCGTGGGATGTGAGGGTGCCAGGTTAACTGTGACCTTGGCCACCACCCAGAGCCCAGTGGCCCTCCTGAGCTTCCCCCAGAGACAGCTGGAAATAGGGGCAGACCCTAAAGAGAGGCCCCAGCTCTTGGGGACTGTTGTGCACAGAGTGAGAAAGGCCTTGAGTGGCGCCTCCCTCAGTGGCCCCCTGGAGGGTAGGTGGCAAAGGAGCCGGCAGAGAGGTGGGGACAGCCCTTGAGCCCACCCAGAATGAGCACAGATGGGCATTTTCTCAGGCCCTTGTGCCTCCTCCCTGGAGCTCTGTCAGGCAGTCTCCGACGCCCAGTCCACGGATGAGGGAGCAAGGCTCTGAGGGCAGATGGGGCTCGCTGTACGTTAACCAGCCAGGGTCCGCACCCAGGGGCACGTGGCACAGAAGTCCATGAGGAAGGAAGGACCTCGGGCCTTGTTGGGGGGGGGGGCGCGGTAGGGGGTGTCTGTGTGTGTGTGCTCACGCACGTGCATGCACACACATGCAATGTAGCAGAGTGGTTGAGTTGGGACCACAGACTATGAAGCTAGACTGCCAGGGTAGGCCTCTCAGCTCTGCCACCTACCAGTTGGGTTAACTTGGGCAAGTCACTTCCCCTCTTTAAAACATAAAATGTAAAATGTAGCAGATCCCTGTGTAGAGTCAACACCATATTAGCACTTGTTCAATAAAATAGTAAATAGGAGCTTTGAAAAAGATGCTCCCCCTCATTCAGGGACGTGCAAATTAAAACCATTATGCAAAGCCAATGTGTACCACCAGACTGCCAGAAACTCAAGAGTACAGTACCAAGTGTGGGTGAGGAAGGGGCTGCCTGGACCCTCCGCCTGACGGCTGGGAGTGCAAACTGGGGCCATCGCTTGAGAAAACTGTTTTTCAGTATCCAGGAAGCTCAGCATGACATCCTCCCCAGCGACCCTGCAATCCGCACGTCTAACGCACCCAAGCGCCTGCACAAGATGTCCGTCACAGCCCGACCCGCAGTGGCCCACACGGGGGCAAGGGTGATCAGCACCACGTGCGGCCTCTACAAAGCAGAGGAACAAACTGTCAGCGCCGGCCCGCTGGCCCTCAGGCCGGAAGATCGCATCGCTGCGACGTCCCGAGGCAGCACCGCAAAGCAGCCAGCCGCTCCGGGAGACAGTTAGACACAGTCGAACCCAGAGGAAAAGAGGAAAAGTTTAACTCAGAAACTAGGATGGGGCTGTGTGAGGGGACGGAGGGGACAAGACGGGAGGGACCCCTTGGCCAGGTCTAAGTTCCTTACCCTGGACTGTGCGGCTTTCCTTTTCTGTAGGGATGACAGCCAGGTTCTCACAGCAAAAACCCCTCCAACGGCTCTCGCTGCTCGTCCCCACCCCTCACCCTCCCACTACAAGGCTTTCTTGTCCTTGGGGTTCTATTATTGTGCGCTTCTGTCGCCTCCCCTCACCTGGGCCTTGTGCTTTCCGCGGGGAGCCCTTGCCATGCCCCACCTTCGGGGTGGCTCTCAGAACGCGCAAGCCCGCCGTATGGGCAAGTCACAGGGCGACTGTCCTCCGCCCCGCCGCTGGGCCGTGGGGCCGGCGCGCTCAGTGGGCAGCCTCGGCCCCTTGCCCCACTCGGCGCACCTGGTGCAACCCGGCCCCGCAGTGCCCCGCCCCCTGGCCCCGCGAACCCAACCCTGTGTCCCTCTGCACCCCCAGCCTCCCCGAACCGGCGTCTCCGCACCACCTGCGCCCCCGGCACACACGAGTCCCCCCGCCCCGCGCCCCCCGCACACCGGTCTCCCGCTCCCTGCGGCCCCCGCACACCTGGGTCCCCACGACCCCGCACCCCGTCCCTGCACTCCTTTGCCCACTGGTCCTCCGTCCTGGGACCCCCGGGTCCGCGTCCCGCCACGCCAGCACCTGGGGGCTCTGGGTCGAAGTCTCCCCAAAGGCAGCGTCCCCATCAGTTAACGCAGTTGCTGCAGGGGTGTCGCGCGGGTCGGCCGACAGGAGGCGCAGTGGGGCTCACCGCCAGGGCGCCCACCCATCAGCAGATGCGCTCCGAGGCCACGGACCGGGGACCCACGGCTCTGCATGACCCCGGGCACGGGGCTCTCCGTCCTCCGGCCTCAGTTTACGCTTCCTGAATGGAGTTTGCGCTCCCAGCCCGGACTCACGCAGGCAGGGCCATGCCCCTAGGACACGGGCCCAGGGCCGCCCGGGCATGGGTTCCTGGGACGCCCCGCCCGGGCCCCGCACCTCCCAATTAAGGCGGGCGCTGCATCGCCCTTTGAACGCGCGCGGTGGGCCCGGCCGACGCGCGGCGCGGGACAGAGCGCCCTCTGGAGGCCGCCGCCGGCCCCGCCCCCCGCC
>NC_060267.1:98442152-98443872 GCF_021613505.1 Equus quagga
CGGGCCGGGCGGCGGGCAGTGCGTGGGGACTGCGGCGCGCGTGTCCGCGGGTCCGCGTGTCCCTGCGGTTCCGGCCCGGCCCCCGCGTGTGTCCGGGCGCGGCCGCGACGCCGGCGGCGAGCTCTCCGTGTCCCCTCCCGGCCGGGTCGGACCGGCCCTGGCCCCGCGCCGCCGGCCCGCCCGCCAGCTTCGGGGCAGCGCTCCAGGCGGCGCGGGGGCCGGGGGCCGGCGCTGCCCCCTCCTCCGAGGCGGGAGAGAAAGTTTGCGGCGGCCCCGCCGGGAGGGCCCTGCGGATGCCCAGGCCGAGCCCGGGGCTGGAGCGCGGACCTCTGGCGGGGCCGGGCTGGGCAGGCCGGGGCCGGCTGCGCGGCCGCCTGGGCAGGGCCGCGGGGGCCGGAGCAGGTCGTGCGGGCTGCGCCCTCGCCGGCTCTCAGGGCGCCGGGTGGAAGTTGGAGCCGCTTCCTCGGAACCCACGCCCGCCCCCGCCCCTCTGGCCCGCGGTGCGGGGAGGTGGGCGCTGTGTCCTCCCCGGGCCCGCCGGGCCGCGCGCCCAGCCTGGGAGGGGGTGGTGCGGGTGCCCACGGGAGGCCGCCCTCCTCGCCCGGGCCTCCTCGGCCTCCCCCTCGCGGGGCCTCTCCAGGGTCAGCCGGCTTTCCTCCGAGGCTTCCGATTGCTTCCTGGACAGTCCTGGGCCTGGTGTGCGGCATAGCTGGAGGCGGCGGGGCTGACTCGGGAAAGGGGGAGCGGGGCTCCAGGGGGGCCCTGCTTGCTGCGAGATCCCAGATGCAGCCGGGAAATGGGGTGAGAGGGGCTTCACTGGCTGCTGAGAGCTTGGAGCTGCCCCTGGCTCGTCTGTGGGGTGCGGGGGCCACGCCCCTTGAAAGAAAGGGGTGTGTGTGTGTTGGGGGTTCTGTGGACCGGGCCTCTGCCCCCTGCGCCTGGCGTCCGCGGCTTATGGCTGCTCCGCCTCCTGTGCTGAGACCGGTTTTCTGGATCTGTGCGGGGGTGGGACTCAACCTTTGCCCCTCTGGCCCTCCGGAGCACGCCCCAGGTCCCCGCGGCTCCCTGCTGCTTTGGGGTGTGCAGGAGAGACCAGGCGCTGCGCCAGGCAGCCGCGACTCTGCCTGGCCCTTGAGGAGCGCCCAGGGCAGTGCCAGAGGCAGAGGCGAAAGCCAGCGACTCCCTTCAGGGCCAGGCTGCCGGTCAGCCTGGGAGAGTGGCCTAGAGAAGCCCAGGAAGGGTGGTTCCGGCAGAGGGGACAGCACAGGCGGAGGTCTGGCGGGCCACTGTGTGGCTGAGGGGTGTGCTTGGGGCCGGGGACAAATGAGGTGCGCAGGTGGACAAAGCCGGCATCCCTTTGCTGGGCTCCTGCGGCCCCCTGGTCATTGCCTTTGTGTTTTGGTCCCCCCAGGAAGGTGTTGTGTCTAGAACTGCTGGTCAGGAGGAGGAGGCACCTTGGGGGTAAGGCCCAAGTGGTGGGTGCTTTTTATGAGGAGCAGGACTCCAGTGCCCCCAGATCCGGGTCCCTTAGAACTCATTCGGGGGGAGGGCAGGGCAGCTTGCGCAGGATCACCTGCCAGGGCCTCTGTTAGGGGGAGGGAGGATGACAGGGGCAGCCCTCTGCCCAGGTTGCTGATGGGGGACCACTGGGCAGGATGACATTGTCTTCTCTGTCCCCCCCCCCCCCCCCCCCCCCCCCCCCCCCCCCCCCCCCCCCCCC
>NC_060267.1:98443972-98506462 GCF_021613505.1 Equus quagga
CCCCCCCCCCCCCCCCCCCCCCCCCCCCCCCCCCCCCCGCCCCAAACTGTCTGAGCCCCAGAAGGATCCGGAGCTGGAGGACGTGGGGACTGGCCTCTCCCTCTGTGAAGAGGGCTCTGAGGGCCTTTGTTTCTCAGGCTGAGGAGGAGTGGTGCTGGCGGCCGGGGCCCTGGAGAGGGAAGGGGACGTTGCTGCCTCCATGCTCTGCTGGACAGCTGAGCCCATCCTGTGCAAGAGTGGAGCCCACTGTGCCTTGGCCCCGTCTGTTTCTGTATTGGCCTCTGTCTCCTTGGCTAACCCCAGTCGGCACACCTGACACCAGTTCAGCTTCTCCCTCCCCAGTCTGACTGTGACTGTCCCCCGGCACAGCCCACTGCCCGTGCGGGAAGCTGCAGTCGCTCCCATAGCCCTCTCCACATGGTCCAGCAGGTTCCACTCCCAGGCCTTTTGTCTTGCTGCTCTGCCACCCAGGATGCCCCCTCTCCCGCCAGCTCAGTGTGTCTGGTCTTTCTAGAACAGGTGGAAAGGCCCCCTGGAGGAGCCCCCCAGACCACAGTGGCCACTTCTGCTCCCCTTCCAGCTGCAGAGCGCAGCGTCTGTTAGTATGCCTCCCCAGCCCAGCATGGTCCCCCTGCCCCCAGGCCTGGCTCTGGAGTAAATGCCTTCTTCCTGAGCACACCAGAGGTCCGTGGGAGTCCAGCCCAGCAGGTCGGTTGGCCGTCCAGGTCTGTGTAGGAGCGTGGGATTCCGTCCCTGCCGAGACTGGCTGGGTGACCTTGGGTCTATCTGAGCCTTGGGCCCCATATCTCTAAGATGAGGGAAGTGACCCAGATGTCTTCAGTGACCCTTGTGAGATGGTGGCCATGAGGGACCAGCCTGGGCACAGGATCCCCCTTTCCTGGCTAGCAGCCCCGTGCCCCTCGGCCGGTCCCTCCCCGGCAGGCTCTCTTGGGGGGAGGAGGAGTGGGCCCAGGGCCAGGCTGGAGTTTGGATGGTCGCTTCTTCAGCCGGGTGCCTCCTGTTTAATGTGAGAAGCGGGGCCTGTGACTGCATTAAGCTGTGTGTAATTACCCGGAGGAGGGGAGCCCGCCCCTGGTAATTGCAGGCCTCTTTGAACTGGGGATGGGGAGGGGTTCGTGTTTTCTTTGGAGCTCACATGCCCTCAGCTTGCAGTCCAGGCCCTGCTCCAGTGTGAGGAGCCTCTTCTCTGGCTCCCAGTGTGTCTTGGGCTCCTGAGCTGGGGGCAGGGGTGGTGGGCTGGGGCCTCCTCTGCCGACCGCCAGCAGAGGTGCCTGTCAGCCGTAGTTCCTGGGGCGATGTCTGGGTGGAGCTCCTCAAGGAAAGGCAGCTGACAGCCTGCTGGGGGGCCCTGCAGGGCAGCACGGCCTGGTTTTCTTGCTGTGGGATGCTAACTAAAGCTCCTCGCTTTCTGAGCCTCAGTTTCCCCACCTGAGCAGCGGATTTAGGCCTTCACTGGGCAGAGGGTGTGTAGGGAGTGAGAACAAGGTAAGGGAGCAGGTCTTGCTCTGCCCAGGACCCATTCATTCATTCACAAGTATTGGGTCCTGGGGTCAGCTTTGGGGGTACAGTGGCAAACCACAGCCAGGCCCTCCTCCCATGGAAGAGCGTCTGGGTACGATAAGTAGCAAAACCATTAGCAGGTCCTGTGCTGCGAATTAAAATGGGGTAAGTGATTGAGAGGAGCGGCTGCTGCCTTCAGCCAGCATGATGGCAGATGTAGCTGAGACCCAGGCAGGGGTGAGGCAGGGAGGGAAGAGCGTCCCAGTAGAGGAGATAGCAGGTCCAAAGGTGCTGTAGGGGCAGACATGGGGGCCCAGAGGCCGACTCGTCTTGTCTGGCAGCCAGCTGCCTTGTGGGTAGCTGCCAACCTGGACTGGGCAGAAGGCACCCATTTTTTGGGCCTCAGCTTCCCCTCCTGTAAAATGGGGCCACTGAGCTATACGTGGGGCATTGTCTAGGAGCAAAGGGTGTGTGCAGCCTCCGCTGGCGCCTGCCTGCAGTCGGGGCTCAGCATGCCTGTGGTCAGTCTCTAGCCAGGAGTGGGGTGAGAGGCCCTAGCCCATCTGGCAGAGCCAGGGCGGGGTCCCTGTTAGCCCTGAGAGGTCCTCCTGCTGATGGCATCTTCCCTCTTTCACCCATGAGAGGGGCTGTCGTCATCCCCATTGACAGATGGAGAGACTGAGGCTGGGAAAGAGGCACTACCCCATCAGGCTGCATGGCTACAGAACAGCAGAGTCTCGATTTAACCCAGTGCCTGACTGCCAACTTCTGGGCTGCGGGGCATGAGACTTTTCCAGAGGAAAGGGGGCCACGGCAGGGTTTGGGGGAGCCGATGACCTCATGTGCAGTTGAGAAAAGTGGCCCAGGCTACTTCAGAGTCAGGGCTGTAGCTGGACGTGAGTGGAGGGGCTGAGTGGAGGGGCCGAGTGCTACGGTCGTCTGCGTGGGGGGGGGGGGGGAGTGCGGGGGGGGGGTGCGGGGGAGAGTGGTGGGGGGGGGGGGGGGGGGGGGGCAGGGGGGGGCAGGTTTGCAGGTGAGACTGATGGGTCTTGGTGGTGAGCGTGACCAGGGAAGTGAGGGTGAGGGTCGGGGGAGATGCTGGGGCCTGTACGAGGGCGACCGTGCAGGGAGCTTGTCGGGGAGGAGTGGGCCTGCAGGTGGAGGTGAGCCTCTGGGTGGGGGTGGAGGTGCCAGCGGCTGGGGAGAGAGGGCCAGTGCTGTGCTGCTGAGCCCCTCCCCTTTGGAGGAATTCCTCTTTCCTTGGAGTTGAGTCGAGGGGAGCTAAGAGCCTGGGAGGGCCAGTGCTGCAGTCAGAGTCGGGGGTGGGGGCACCGGTTGGCTGGAGGTGGGGATGGTGGGTGAGAGGTGCACACAGCTTGGCTTCTGGATCATTCCTCAGAGTGCAGGGCTTGAGGTCTGGCGAGGGAATGGGCCACTGTCAGCCAGTGAGTGGTCCCAGGGCGAAGGTGACCCAGACTGCCTTCTGCCTGCGCTGAGGATTGCTGCTTGGGGGCTGTGGGCCTACGTGTCCTCGTTGGTCGTGGGGGTGGTTCCTGTAGGAGGCCTGTCCAGGGCCTGTGAGGGAGCACGAACCCCAGAACCTCAAGCAGAGAGGTGGTCACCCACGCTGGGAGCTCGGAGCCGTGGACTCTTGCTCCCTAGGGCATGGGGACATGGCTCTGAGTCAGAAGGTGGTGGCCTCTGGATTGGGTCAGTTGGACTCCAAAGTCTAGACCCTGACCCCGTCATCTTCTTCCTTGTTCCTGGGTGCATTTCTCTCTTTTCCCTGCAATGGCGGTCCTTCTTACTGATGCAGCGCATCTGGTGGCTGGGCAGGGGTCCTGTGCTGCCCGTGGTGGTTATGGGCTTGTTTGTTTTGTGACCCCTGCTGCGCCGCTTGCTGCTGTTAGGGCTTCAGGCCCAGGAGGTGCCCTCTTGGCACCTCTGGCTTCTTCTCGAGGGTTAGTCACGCCCCTGCAAGTGGGACGTCCCAGCACGGCGTGGGCACACAGAGCTCAGGCGACAGCGCAGGTGTGTGTGGCGGGTGTGTGCTCTCCTGCGGGTGAGTGCTGTGCTCATGTTTGTACGCTCTGTCTGTGCGTTCTCCTCGCAGGGCTGCGGCTCCCAGCCCCGTGATGCACGTCCCTGCAGGACCTGAGTGCCTAGGCCCGAGGCCCCCGCCCGCCATGCCGCTGCCTCGTCTGAGCCCACGGGCATTACTGATGCTGCTGCTGCTGCTGGGGAGTGCACAGGCAGCGGTGGCAGGTGTGCCCGGGGCAGCCGGGGGTCTGCGGCCCACCTTCCGCACCTTTGCTGCCAGTGACTGGGGCCTCACGCACCTGGTGGTCCATGAGCAGACGGGCGAGGTGTATGTGGGTGCGGTGAACCGCATCTACAAGCTGTCGGGGAACCTGACGCTGCTGCGGGCCCACGTGACGGGCCCCGTGGAGGACAACGAGAAGTGCTACCCGCCCCCCAGCGTGCAGTCATGCCCGCATGGCCTGGGCAGCACCGACAACGTCAACAAGCTGCTGCTCCTGGACTACGCGGCCAACCGCCTGCTGGCCTGCGGCAGTGCCTCCCAGGGCATCTGCCAGTTCCTGCGGCTGGACGACCTCTTCAAGCTGGGCGAGCCGCACCACCGCAAGGAGCACTACCTGTCGAGCGTGCGTGAGGCGGGCAGCATGGCGGGCGTGCTGATCGCCGGGCCGCCGGGCCAGGGCCAGGCCAAGCTCTTCGTGGGCACGCCCATCGACGGCAAGTCGGAGTACTTCCCCACGCTGTCCAGCCGCCGGCTCATGGCCAATGAGGAGGATGCCGATATGTTTGGCTTTGTGTACCAGGACGAGTTTGTGTCGTCGCAGCTCAAGATCCCCTCGGACACGCTGTCCAAGTTCCCGGCCTTCGACATCTACTACGTTTACAGCTTCCGCAGTGAGCAGTTTGTCTACTACCTCACCCTGCAGCTGGACACGCAGCTGACCTCGCCCGATGCCGCCGGCGAGCACTTCTTCACCTCCAAGATCGTGCGGCTGTGCGTGGATGACCCCAAGTTCTACTCCTATGTCGAGTTCCCCATTGGCTGCGAGCAGGCAGGTGTGGAGTACCGCCTGGTGCAGGACGCCTACCTGAGCCGGCCCGGCCGCACCCTGGCCCGCCAGCTGGGCCTGGCCGAGGACGAGGACGTTCTGTTCACCGTGTTCGCGCAGGGCCAGAAGAACCGCGTGAAGCCGCCCAAGGAGTCCGTGCTGTGCCTCTTCACACTCAGGGCTGTCAAGGAGAAGATCAAGGAGCGCATCCAGTCCTGCTACCGTGGGGAGGGCAAGCTCTCACTGCCCTGGCTGCTCAACAAGGAGCTGGGCTGCATCAACTCGGTGAGTGGGCACACCCTGGGGCCTCCCTGTTCTCATCTGAAACAGTAACAACAATGCTGAGTGCGTGCCCGTGTGGTGCTTGTCCTGTGCTAGGTGCCACCATTGGCCCCATCTCCCAGATTGTCGGGGTTGCACTGGGGCCTCAGCCTCTGAGCCTGCTCCCAGTCCAGGCTGTTTTACTCCTTTAGAAGATGGGGTGGCAGGACCGTGTCCTCTACTGTGGCCCTTGGAGCACTGACCACATGCCGGGCACTATTCTGGATGCTTGTGGCCCCTGTCTTGTCCCCATTTTATAGACAAGGTTCAGAGACGTGAGATGACTTGCCCAGGGTCGCACAGCCAGTAAGAGGCAGAGCCGGGGCCTGGCCACATTCGGGTGGACCCTAGACACTGTCCCCCAACATGCCCCTGGCAAGCAGCTCTGCTCACACTTCCCTAGGCATCTGTGTGCCTGCCCTCTGGGCCTCTCTGCCCTTGCCTGGCAGTGGGAGCTGATGAGACCAGGCCTGACATTGGGTGGCCTGAGTGCAGGGGTGCTGGGTGCTCAGTAGCCGGCAGCTGGAGCATCATCTGTAGGTCCTGATGAAGCTGGCCTGGGCCAGCTGCTTTTCGGGGAGCATCTCATGCACACCCCCAGGTGTTAGGAAACCTTGTTTTTTCAAGGAAGACCCCCCAGCTCAGAGGGGTAAGGGATGGCAGGGTCACCCAGGTCGGGGTCCTCCAGAGCCAGGCCTCAGCTCTTGCTGCTGGGACTCACTGGGTGGCCCAGGGAAAGCCCATCCCTTCAGTTTCCCCACCTCTGTACTGGGAGTGATACTGGCAGAGTGGGACAGCAAGGGTCCCTTTGGCCCTTCTTTCTCAAGTCTGCCACTTTCGTGTGGCTGGGGCCCATCATGACAGGGCCATCCTTCACATCGAGGGCATGGGTGCGCTAGGCCAATGCATTGTCTGTCCTTCCCTTGGCCTAGCAAGGAAGGCGTTTTATCTCTGTCGTACAGATGGGGAAACTGAGGCTTAGAGGGGAGGGCCTGCTGAGGTCACACTGTGTGGTCCGCCTGCCCTGTGCCCTGGCTGGGCTGCCCCTCCCTGGTGTTGCTCCCCCTCGTGCCTCTCATGCCCTGTGCCCTCTTCCTCACAGGCCCTGGGGCCCCACCAGGACCCTCTGGCCCAGCTCCGACCTGGTCTCCCTCACCCTTCTCCCCCCTCCTGGCTCCAAGCCCTGGTGGCCTTGCCTCCCCTGTTCTTCCCTCTCCCCCTGCAAACCTAAGACCCCCAGCTGCTGCAGGGTGTCCCCTTCCATCCACCCAGATCCTGCCTCGTCTGCCCTGCCTTCCGTCGGCCCTGCAGTGGAGCAGCCCCCAGCTTTTCCGGAACCTCACAGCATCGATCGCTCCCTGTATCATTGGGCACCTCCTCAAAGCCGGGCCCCTCCCTGTGTCTTTTAGGGGTGACCCCCGTCTACTGTCCTGAATGAACTCTCCCTGTGCCCCTCGGTGCCTCTGGCAGCTGCCCTCCCACTGCAGGCTGTTCCTTCCCCTCTCTGTGGCCGTTGCTCATGCAGTGGGCCATGCCCCCAAGTTGGCGGCTCCCCCTCCCTGGCCTTCCCCCAGGTAGCCTCCTTTCTGACCACCCTCCCCCCCCGCCAAGGTAGGGTGCAGGGCATAGATGAGAAATGGGGCCTGCCTGGGCCTCAGCCACCTCGAGGAGCCTTGGTTTCTTGGTCTGTGGGATGGGCCTGGGGATCCCTGATCCCGTAGATCTGAACTGGCTGCGCCCTGAGCTACAGCTGGCTCCTCTGTGGCTGCATGCTTGCCTCTGAGGCCCCTCTGTGGGCCCCTGCTCCTCCAGCGCCACCCCCCAATCAGAGGGCCTGGCCAGTCCTGGCTGCAGGCTCCCTGCCCTCAGGGAGAAGGTGCTCGGGGCAGGCAGGACGGGCCTAGGGTCTCATCCTTTTCCTTCCCACAGCCCCTGCAGATTGACGACGACTTCTGCGGGCAGGACTTTAACCAGCCTCTAGGGGGCACGATCACCATTGAGGGCAGACCCCTGTTTGTGGACAAGGACGACGGGCTGACGGCCGTGGCTGCCTACGACTACCAGGGCCGCACTGTGGTGTTCGCTGGCACGCGCAGTGGCCGCATCCGCAAGGTCAGGCCCCCCGGGAGGTAAAGGGGGATGGAGCCTGGGACTGGGAGGGGGGCCGCCCCAGTGCTAGGCCCAGTGGCTGCAAGGGGCTCGGGCTGTCCACAGTTCCTTGGTGGGTCCCAGTTCCCCACTGCCTCCCTTTGCCTGCCCCTGCCATGAGGCTGCTTCCACGTCTGGGGCGTGTAAAGGCCCCACTGGGTGTGTGGGGTCTGAGGGTAAGTCGGGGCTTGCAAGGGCCTGGCCACCCTGCCATCCCCCTGGGGCGGGCCCCGCTCTCCAAGGGCGCAGAGACCTCCTGGGAAGGCTGTGTGTGGGTGTTGGGGGCAGGGCACAGCTGCGTGGCCCCCTCCCCTCCTGGGATCCAGTGTCTGCTGAGGCAGCACTTTGCCAGGGCGGCCTGGTGGCTGGCCCCCCGCCCTGCATGGAGGCAGCAAGGCCAAGGGCAGGCCAAGGGTAATACCCCCCATGACCCCCACTGGCTGCTGTGAGAGGAGTATGGCGACCACAGAGTGCCGAGAGACCAGCTCTGGCCTCTGTGGGCTCCTTGGGAGGGGTGGGGACGCCGTGAAGCAGGCCTGTCTGTTGACAGCCAGTGTTGCTGCGTGGAGCGGGTACGGAACTGGGTTGGGGGTGCTTCCTGGAGGGCAGGCCGAGGGCAGCCACCTCGTGGATCAGGCCTGACTTGGTGGGTAGGTGGGGACAAAACCAGGGTAGGGCTGACCCGCTGTGGAGGAAGTTCCCGAGTGACTGTAGAGTGTGGGGGTGCCTGGGAGCCCCAGGGAGTCGGGGCAGGGCCTAATGGATGGAATAACAACTGTCCCGAGGCCTGGTGCTGACACAGCTCCCTGCTGGCTTGCGCCCGTGGGTGGGACTGGGCCTGCGCCAGCGAGGGCCTTGCCTGCTCTCAGCCCCTGGGCTGGGCTTTGCTGGGGGCGGTCTCCCCATCTCTGCCATGGTGGGTGCCCTGGGAATTGTGTCCCACCACTTGCTGGCTCTGTGATCTCTGGGGAGGGACCCCCCCACCCTGCCCCCAAGCCTCAACTTTCCCATCCATGAAATGAGCCTGATGTGTGGGTTCTGGGCTCTGGTGACTGTGGGGCAGCCTGGGGTGGGGGTGCTGTGGGGTTCTGCTCACAGTGGCTGTGAGGAGGGCCTGCTCAACTCAGGCGTTCCGCTGGCCAGTGGGGACAGGTGGCAGGCCAGCTCAGACCCCCGCCGCCATCCCTGGGCAAGCCTTGTGCCCTTAGAGCCCCAGTCCCTGGCATGATCCACCCTCTGTGGCCCTGGTACTAGGGTGACTGCCTGGGGCCCTGGTCTCAGGCCCCCAGCCCAGCATGCACTTCCTCTTCCTGCCTTCCTTCCAGAGAGGGCGCATGTGGCTGGGCGGCAGGGGAAGGAGCCCGCAGAGCCCCCAGTGGGTGTGTGTCTGGTGGCTTGTGCCTGGCGGGGCCTGTGCTTCTGTAGCAAGAACCTCCCCCTGGGGCAGGGGCCGTGGGGTGAAGCTGGCTTGGAGACGTCCTGTAGGGTGCCCCAGAGTCTATCACCCGGCAGGAGGCTGGGCTCCTAGGGCTGGGAGTGGCCCTTTTGATGCCTGGGGGGCTGGCAGGCAGCTGGCCGAGGCGCCATCTGTGCCCACAGGCCACCCTGTGAGGCTGGGAGAACAGGTTGGCCCAGCCCTGTCTCCCGCCACCTCCCTGCCTCCCAGCCTCACTCCCCCGCCCTGCCCCAGGGCCACTGTCTGGGTGGGGCTTTGTGAGTCCAGTTGGTCCTGCTCTTCTGCCTCCCTGTCCCAGTCCCACAGAGGAGAAACTGAGGCCTGGAGTGTAGACCTTCAGTTGGGCCTGGGCCCATCCATGAGCAGAGGCGGCCTTGGTCTTGGCTTGGGGAAGCTACAGTCAGAGGTCCCCCTCTCCTCTCTTCTCCCTCCCCTGTCCTCCTCTCCCCACCCCTGCCTCCCAGAGCCCGTCCTGGGCACTGGCTCCCTCCACCCCTGGTACATCCGGCCCGGGCACCATGCACTGTGCATGAGTGGACAGTGCCCTTTGTGGGTGTGTGGGTCAGCAGTGCCCAGGGGCTGCCAGCCTAGTGGCGGCAGAGCCCGAGAGTTGTGGAATGAAATCTGTGTTGGTGTTGAGGCTCTCCCAGAGAGGTGTGTCCCGCCTTGCTCCCCACCCACCCCCGGAACCACTTCCCCCTACATCCACTGGCCTGAGTTGAGGGCCCCGGGAAGCTGTCTTGTGCTTGCTCACCTCCAGTGGCTGATCTTTCATGCTCCAATCTCCTACAAATGACCAAGCCAGGGCAGTGCCTAGTGAAGTCTGCAGCTGGCCACCTAGCCTCTCCGAGCCTCGATTTCTCTGAGCCCAGTGTGAGGAAGGACGAGAGGATGCCCCAGAGCCTGACGCACCTGCTCCCATCAGGATGCACAGTGGGCACTCACGTGTGGTGGTGTCTCACAAGTCCTCACAACGACCCTGTCGTTCGTTTGACAGATGGGGAAACTGAGGCATGTGCCCAGGGTTACTGGCTCCAGGGTCCTCGCTCACACCTGCAGCCTCCGTTGCTTTTCTGTGGGTCCTTGGAGGAGAGGACATGGGGGCCCTACTTCAGTGACCCCCTCCGTCTTTGAAGAAGCCTGGGCTCTGGGGCAGCCCCTCCTCCAGGAGCCCCTGCCCCCCCCTTGAGCTACCAGCCTGCAGGAGTCTTTCTGTCCACAGCCCAGGGCATCAGCCAGTGGCTGCCCTGGGACCAGACCTGGCTCCAGCTCCCTCAGGGCCCACTCCTCCCGCCCTTCCTGCTCCCCGTTTCCTAGGACTTGTGGTGCCCTTGAGCCCCCAGTCCCACCACGGGGCATGTCTGCGGCAGAACAGGGGTCTGAGGGTCCTGACCCTCAGCTGGGGTTCCAGTCCCTCTCGGCCCACCCTGGCCCCGTAGACTCCCGCAGGTCCCCACACTAGGCCTCCAGCCTTGAACCACGTGGAGGACACCTGCCTCCCGCTGGCACCTGCCTCTGCTTGGCTGGGGCCTGGCGTGCGGTAGCGGAGTTCCCTCTCCCGCCTGTTCTACCCGCCGCACCATGTTGTCCTGACCCAGCCAGGGAGGGGGTGGCCACGGTCCAGGAGCTGGAGTTGGGGCAGGCAGGGCACGGCGTGCCTTCTGGTCAGCCCGGCACTGTGCCCCTCCCTGTAGGCCTGCCCAGCACCCTCTCCTCCAGGCCCCCTCTCAGCTTTAAATGCAGGCCCTTCCCACCCTTGACTGGCCCAGGCCAGGCCCTGCCTTTTGGGCAAACTGCATGCTGTCTGCTGCCTTCTGTCCTCACCTCGTGCAGGAGCCTGGGCCTGGGGGACCCCCACCCACCGCCCCACTCAGGGGCAGGCCTGCTGTGCTGACACACCCCTGTGTTCCCCAGGCCTGGCTCTTCCTGGGCTTTAAAAAGTGACTGGGGAGATCCGGGGACGCGGCTGGCCCCAGGCCAGGCCCCGCCAAACGTGGTGTAAAATTGTAACCAATTAACTTAAGACCTGCCAACTTCAGCTGCTCAGGGCTGGCTGGGGGTGTCTCCTGACCCCTATCCTCCTAGGCTGAGCCCCCGCCCTCAGAGCCCCAGCCCTGCATGTGCCTGCCATGGCCTCTGGGGACCCGTGGGCCCTGGCAGGAGTTCTCAAGGGCAACTTCTGGTTTGAGAGCTCTAGACTCAGCCCAGGTGGCCGTGGTGGGTGTGGGGAGAGCAGGCCCTGGACTCCAGCCAGCAGGGCCCACCCTGACTCCCCCTTTCTCAAAGCCAGGAGAGGGGCAGGCCCTGCCCCCTGGTCCCAGTGAGGCGTGGCCCTGCACTGGTCCTGTCCCTCTTGCAGGGCCCCGGGGCTGGGCTGAGGGATGGGGCTCCGCCCTGTGCAAGCACAGCCCTGCCTGCTCTGGTGGCCATGTTAGGCAAGAACGTGGTCCGTGTCTGCCTAAGCATCTGGTTTTTCAAGAGACTGTGGAAATCTGTATTTTGTGTGAGCTCTCTTGATTGTTAAGAGTTGGCAGCCAATCCACATTTCTGGAAAGTGTTACGGGCCAACCCCAGGTGTGGTAGGCCACCAGATTGTTGCTGGAGATCTGGGCAGGTCCACTGGGGTGCCAGGCCTCGGGGTGGGACCCAAGGGACAACTGCCCAGCGGGACCGAGGGGCTGGCTGGGCCTGTCCGGGAGCCTGGCCAGCGGGGAGGCGTGCTCTAGCAAAGCTCCCTCCTTCCTGGGCCTTGGTTTTCTTCCCCCAGCGCTGGATGGGTGGGCCTCCCGGGGGCTGTTGGGAGGCCCATGGGTAGGTTGCCATTCCTTCCCATGTGGTGACGTTCATGCAGAGGAGAGACCAAGGGCTGCGGCCACAGCACTCTGCCCCTGGCCCTGGGCCTGGCAGGCCACCGCCCTGTGCATGCAGACCTTCAGGGCGTGCCTGCCGTCACCTGACCTCGGGCATGAGCGCTTTCCTCGTGGTTGCTGTGCACCTGCCGTGTGCTCCTCTGGGCCTGGG
Organism: Equus quagga; assembly: GCF_021613505.1. NCBI lineage: Eukaryota > Metazoa > Chordata > Mammalia > Perissodactyla > Equidae > Equus > Equus quagga. The sequence goes on from NC_060267.1 coordinate 98,455,529, forward strand.
CTGCCGGGGACAGGGAGGCTTACCCTCCAGGGCCCTCATGTCTCTAGGAGCTTCCCTTTGGATGCACCTTCCCACTCCCCTGGTACCACTTTCTTCCAAGACAGGATTCTGAAATTCAGAGATCCTGAAAGTTGAGTGGCGCTTCTGGGACCTGTGTAGAGCAATTGTGAGCAAGTCCCCGCAGCTGGGGGGGCCAGCGTGGGCCTCTTCTCAGGGTCCCCACGCCAGGGCCTCCCTGCTCTGGGCCGAAATCCCGCTTGGTGCAGCCAGCAGCAGCCCCGTTCCCCAAAGCCCGGGTCTGTGCAGGAGGTGGGTGGGGGCCTGTCCTTGGGGGAGCCCCTGTGGGGCGGGAACAGGGACAAGGATGACGGCCCACAGGAGACGCTGGGCAAGACTGGGCCCTGGGCCCCCAGCACCTCAATCCCAAGGGAGCAGCACCCTCCCCCAGCATGCTTCCTGTGGCCCTGTGGAGGTGCATCTCGTGTCTGGGGATGGCGCTGATTTCCAGCCACTTTCCCCCTAGAGGCTTGCAGAATCTCCGCAGGGCAGCCTGCCCCATTGGCATCTGTGGGCCTGGAGGTGATCTTGTCGCACTGACCTGTGAGCCTTGAGCACATACACACGGCTGCCTGCATTATGGCACAGCTTGGAGCAGGGAGGTCCCCAGCATCCTGCCTGTGGCTGGTCTGTGACCAACGTCCATTCTGAAGTGTGACGTACCTACAGCCTTTGGTGTGCAACTCAGGAAGTGTCACACAGAAGCACATGGGCACCCTGTCCCCTTGAAGCCACCCCCCCAGTCACTCCCCTTCCCCAAGGGTCACTTTACTGGCTGACCTTTGTCCCCAGGGCTGTTTTCTGGTGTTTGGATGTTTCGTGGGTGAGTCGTTCAGTGCGCTTCCCCTTGTCCTCCTTTGCTTAAAGCTGGTGTGCGAGACTTTCGCCTGCTGTGGGCAGCGAGCTTGGTTCTGTCGCGGCGGTGTCGTGTGTTCCTGATGTGCACGTGGTGTGCTTCCTTTCTGGGTGTACACATCGTCGTCTTGTGCAGGTCTGTGATAAGCAGGGCTGCTGTGTGCGTTTTTGTGCACATGTTCTGTGAGTGCAGGGCTGTGTTCCTGTTGGGTTTCTGCCTGGGGGTAAGGCTGCTGGGTCTGCATTACCTTTCTGTCCTGAACCTCTAGGACTGCCTGCGTTGCTGTTCCCAGGACCAGGTGAAGGAGTGTGGCAGTGCCTGGCAGGGTGGTCGGTCTGTGGTCAGCTTGTAGCTGGGTGCTCACGGCAGTTTGCTGGGTCCCAGCCGCGCTTTCTTCCCCCGGGGTTGTTGGTAGGGAGTGGAGTCCCAGCTGCTTCCTGTGTGTCTTAGCTGCTGTGCCTGTGGGGCCCCCTGGGTGCACTGCCTCTGTCCGCAAGGGCAGTGGTCCCCGGAGCCTTTGGGTGGTATTGCATGGTGCCCTGTGGACGTCTGTGTGTCCTGGGGAGGGTGTGTATGTTCTTTCTGGTTTTCTTGGGCACGGCTGACCATGGTGGGCTGAGCCAGAAGGGCACAGGGACCTCTTGCCTATGGGTCTCTGGTGGCATCCCAGCTGCTCATCCCAGAGCAGGAGGGCGTGAGTGTTGCTTCTGCTTCCCCGCAGACAGTGGCCCGCAGGGTGGCCCCTGCAGGTGCCCAGAGTGTACTGCCCCAGGTCTGCACTCCAGGCCCATCTCCCTGCAGGGTCTGGCTGATCAGGCCTTAGCTCCAAGGGCACGCGGGCACCTTGGATAAGATGGCTGCTGTCACATGCAGGCCAACGGTGGCCTCCCTGTGCCCAGTGAGGGCCATGAGGGCCAGCCTCATGAGTGCCCGAGGTTGCCACCCACAGTGCACAGTGCCCTCTCCACAGGCAGACAGGGCGCTGCCCTCCAGGACCCATCCCCTCCGGGTTGGGGTGTAGGAGCCCCTGGCAGCACAGTGAGATGGGTACAGAGGCCAGAACAGCCCAGGGGGCTGGAGGGTCCACTGATAAGGGTGCTTTGGAGAGAGGGGACAGCTCGGCCAAAGCACAGAGGGGCCCCAGTGTGTGCTGGGAACTGAGCAATGCCAAGGGGGCCAGGGCCCCATGGTGGGAGAGACACCCCTTGTTCTGCATGTGGGGGACAGCTCCCTGGTGACCCTGCAGTGGTCAGCGTCATGGGCAGAGAGATGTCCCACAGGGTTCTGGGAGAGGCTTTGGAGGTCTGGCCTGGGGCAGGCAGGCTGAGCACCAGGGTGGCCTTAAGAAAGTGGAAGGGGCTTGCATCTCCCTGCTGGTGCTTGGAGACTCAGAGGGCAGGGTAGTATGGGTGACGTGGGTCTGTGACATGGGTCTTGCACAGGAGGGTGGGCAGCAGATGACTCTTAGGTTTGAGACGAGGGCGCCCACCAGGTGGTTGCTGCCGCACCATTGCTGGCTGGATCCAGTGGTTAAATCTGGGGCTGCGGTGGGCACCCTGGCCATGTCCTGATGAGGACAGTCCCAGTCAGGGACGTGGGACGGAAGGCCCAGCTTTGTGAGCCTCCACAGCAGTGGGCAGATTCCGTGGGGCAGCTGGGCATCTCTGCCTCATGACCAGATCTGGCCTTCAGGGCCCAGACTCCAGGCAGCTTCCAAGCAGCCTCCCCACTTTTGGAACAGCAAGCTGCTGAATCCCCACGCAGCCCTGTGAGGCAGCTGTCTGTCAGCAGATGAGGAGACCAAGGCTCAGAGGGGACCAGTGCTTGTGCGGGTTGGTCTCTGCTCTCTTCTGTCTGTGTTGAGGGTTGGGTGTGGGAGGGAGGAGATTCTTGGGACCCCTCCCCACCTCACCAGGTGTGTCTGGCCCAGTTATATCCTTTGGGCCTCCTGCAGATCATGTTTTAATTATCCAATTAGTGCCAAGAGGAAGTTGCTAATTGCTTTTCCAGTATCAAATTCCTCTTGGCCTTTCTGAGAAGGGCCCCAGGAAGGGCCCTGGAACCTGCCCCCAGCCAGAGGAGGGGGTCCTGCGGCAGCCCATGATGGGAGGCAGAGGAGTCTGGGAGCTGGGTCCGTGGGTGCCTCAGCCTTGGGCCCTGACCAGGAAGGAGAGGGGAGGACGGGCTCCGTGCCCCTTCAGGGTCCCGCACAGAGAGGGCAGCCAAGTTTCCTGCCCCTCATGCAGCCCCTTCCAGGACCACCCTGCCTCCCAGGGCTGGGACCAGGCTTGGCAGCTGCATCTGTTCAAAGCAGGGAGGCTGTGAGGCCCCAGCACTGTGGCCAGCTCGCTTGCTGGCTGCTGCCCCCTGTCCTCTGCCTGTTCCCCACCCCCAGTCCTGTCCTCCTCCCCACAGCCACCCCCAGCTAGAGACCAGAAGTCAGCTCAGCCAGTGCACCTTCACTTCCCAGGTAGGGACATGCGGGCTGCCGTCTTGGGGTGGGCAGAGCAGGGAACTCTTTTCCCTCCCGAGTCGGGGCCAAGCTGGGCAGCCCCCTGCCTCCGGGTGGCTAGGGCGCGTGCCGGCCTTGGCAAGCAGCCTGGATGGCCCAGACATCCTCCCCGGCACCCCCGCCCGCCCTCTGCCCGGAGAATGGGCTCTTTGTTGGCTCTGGACGGACAGCTGACCTGGCTGGGCCGTCAGCTGCCTGCCCGCAGCAGTTGGCCAGGGCTGCGCAGTGATGGGTGCAGGGGCAGCCAGATGGGCTAGCCTGGGACTCAGGCCTCCCAGGGCCAGGGGCTGCCCACCTATTGCTGGCCACCTCCTCTTGGCCTTGAGCAGGGGTCCCTCTCTAGGGCCCCCACCTGATGTATCCTAGGCCCCAGGGGCCTGGGGGTGAAAGGGTAAACATGTTCCCTAGCCCATCTGTGGGGAGGGGCATGCGATGCCCCATGGGGGTGGTAGGTGTCCGGCCGACTGTCAGCACCTTCTCAGGCGCTTGCACTGACAGTCTGTTGGGGCCCAGCCCCTCCCTGGGGGTGCTGCCAACCCTTGTGCCTCAGCTAAGAATCCTGGGGACTCCCCAGTGTACCGAGGGGTAGGGAGGACCTCAGGGCAGAGAAGTGGGCAGAACTGGGGGGCCTGGACAGAGGCTGGGTAGGGGTGGCTGGGTCCCTCTAGGCCAGAGCCATGGGTAGGTGTGTGCCTGGGCCCAGCACAACCTGAGAGGCATGCCCAGGGAGGCTGGCCAGCTCCACTCAAGCCACCTGGTTGGAGGGGGTCCTTTCTCAGCCGGTGTGGGGAAGGGCACCATAGCAGAGGGACCTCTGTGATCATGGCTGGGTTTGGGCCTTGAAGTTATGGAATGTGAGAGGTGGGAAGGAGGGCAGTCAAGGCCGATGGTGGGCGGCCATGGAGGGTTGTGGTGGTCTTCGGGGAAAGGTTTCCAGGGCACAGAGCTGATGCTGGAGGTGGGGAGAGGATACTGGGGACAGGAGAATCTCCTGTGCGCTCTGTAGACGCGGCTGCCCGAGGGTGAGCTGCCCCCAGCTGGGTGGCCCTCAAATGGACAGCTGAGGGCCAGAGTGTGGCATCAGCACACGCACTGCCCCGGCATGTCTCGCTCTCCTGCCAGCTGCCTGGCCCTGTGCTGCCCTGTGCGCCCCTTCTCCCAGGACTGCCCTCCTGGTGGCATGCTGCAGCCCTGCTCCCACTCTGGGGGCAGACTCTGTGTCCCCGGGTGCAGCTGGCAGTCCAGGGCCCTGGGTTCCTCTGGCAGGCCCTTATGAGCCTCAGTTTACCTATGTGTACTGCATGGGCCCTACAGCCTGAAAACTGTCCGGGACACAGCAGGCATGTCCCAGGGACTGGTCATTCCCAGCCAGATGCCCCCCTACAGTCCCGTGTGTGCATACAAGTGGCCCTGCTGAGTCTGGACTGTGGCTACTCAGCACATGGCAGGGAGCCTGTCATCCACGTCACATCCCCCCGCTGGCCTGTGGGCCATGCCTCCCGAAAGCCCCTGCTGGTTCTGTGCCCTTCAGAAACGCCCCCTCTACCTCTGCCTGGGGCCTGCCTGTGTGTGTTTAGGAGCTGGGGGCTGCCCAGTGCCGGGCAGGTGGGTGGACAGATGTGCATGGCAGACGGACAGCTGGACCACTGCAGCTGTTGGGTGCCACCTGTTGGAGTCGGCATGCTGCCGGCCCTGGGGTAGAGGCATTCCAGAGCCCAGGGCTGGCCGCCTCCCCCTTTCACCTTCCCTAGGACCCCAAAGACTTGCTCTCTGCCGCCCCCTGCCACGCCTCAGAGCTGGTGTACCCGGGTGTGACCTTCCCTGTAACATTTCCCCCATCACCTGTTGGGTGGGGGTGTTCCTTGATGTGACATCCATGCCCAGCCCATACCCTCATCTCTAAGTGGGGAGGGGCACAGTAGGCCTGACCTGCAGGAGTCAGGACTGGCACTGCATGGCCCCTTGTTGTCAGAGTGGGAGAGGCTGTGGCCCCTCAACTGTCCCTGTTCAGGTGACACCTCAGAATGCCCCTTGTCAAGGCCCTAGGGGCAGGTGTCCTGAGGTCAGAGAGGCCAGGCTGGGGGCATGGGAGGATGGGCCATAGACTTGGCGCCGGGCAGGATGGGGTCGGGCCTGGGCTTCTGGCCACTGCAGGGGGCATCTGCAGGGGTGGGGGCAGGTGAAGGCCAGGGCTTGGGGAGAAATCCCAAGTCCTGATTTGGGTCGTTTGGGTTGAGACTGGGTCTGGAGCTCTGAGTCCCCACTGGTGCCCCAGCCTGCCACCTAGGCCCTGCCCTCCTGTGCCCAGCTCCTTGGCTGCTGTCCAGGCTGGCCTTGCCGGGTCTCTGTGACTCGCTCCTGAGGTTTGGTGACTACTCTGAGGCCTGGCCAGCCTGTGTCCCCCTGCTTGGCAGACTGGCTTGGTCCTTATTTAATCCTCAGGACAGCTTTGGTGTAGGGAGCACTGTCTGTCATCCCCATTTGACAGGTAGGGAAACTAAGACAGAGAGAGGTTCAGTACCCGACTAGGGTTATACAGCTGGGCAGGGGTGGGAGTGGGGGTGGGGGGAGGGGGTCTGAGCCAGGGCTTGGGCCCAGGCAGTGTGGATCCAGAGGCTGGACTCCTAGCCTCTTTAGCGCTCTCATGTGGCTGATGTCCTGCCTGGTCCCTGCTGGCTCAGGAGCTGACCCTGGGCTCCCTGTGAGTAGCACCTGCCCGCAGGCTGCCCACCCAAGCAGGGCAGGAGGTGTGTGGAGTTGTCTGGGTGCAGGCTGGGGTCCCGTCCAGGCCCCACCTGCAGGGGCGCTGACGCTGGGCTCTTGTAGCCCCTCGCCCGGCAGCACTCCTCCCAGAGGCTGGGGGCTGGAGCCTTTTGGGCCGCTATGGGCCCAGCCCAGGGCCGCCTCCCCCTGCCCAGCGCTGGGTTCAGCTCTTCCGGGTCTGGTTTGACTTAAGCCTGCCTGCCTGGCGGGGAGGCAGCTGAGCGGATGTGGGGGGTGGCCGCGGGTGCTCAGGAATGCGGCCCTCCCCCTCTCTCGCAGCCGGCAGCTTCTGGCCCGGAGACGCAGCGCCCCACCCTGGCTGGCCGCCTTGCCCGGCCCCTCTTGGAGCGGTGGAGCCAGGGCCTTTTGCCTGGCCCCGCAGCCCTCCTCAGCCTGGCAGACCTGCCCTGGCCCGTCAGTGTGGGGGTGCAAAGGAGGCATCTGAGCTGAGCCCTAGCCCCAGCCCTCGCCCCCACCAGGGAGATGGAGGGTGGGCTGGCCGCTTGGTTCTAGCCAGAGAGGGGAGGGCTTGAGCAGGGCCAGCCGCCCTGCCCTGGGAGCCGGCCCGCCTGGCTGAGCTGGGCGGACGCCCCACGAGTCCCATCTCTGGAAAGGCCCCTGGGTCTCTCTGTTAATTAAATACATTTGTTTGGTAAAAGCAACTAAAAATACTTGCAGCCTTGCAAGCTGCGGAGGAGAGGAGCTGGCTAATTAACGCCCGGTTTGTTTGGAATCTGGAATATATTTCCATGCCGATGAGACGCACATCCTCCTCTGCTGCCTTCTTGGGGGTGGGGGGTACCCTGACTCCAGGCTGCCCTGGGGCTCGCCGGCCTCGTACTCTGCCACCTCCCTCCCTGGAGGCTCTGGTCTCGCTGCTCAGGGGCACTGGACATCCCATCCTGCCGGCTGATCCCTGCTGCCTGTCCCTGCCGACCCTGCACTGTCCCTCTGGGAGACCCAGCTGTGCCCAGGGAGGGTGGGTGCCTGCCACCTTTGCCCTGGGGTCACTGTGCATCTCTGAGGGTGGGGAGCCTGTGGTTGTCTCCAGACTCCAGAGCCCCCCACCCTGTACAGTGGCCTCTGTGGGCTGACGAAGGGACTAGCAGGCCCAGCCACTAGGCTGCAGGCGGTCCTGCACAGCTGCCGGGGGGGGGGGGGGGGGCGGCCGTGGCCATGTTCTTGCAGGGCCTGGGGGAGCGGCTGGGAAGGGGCTCTGGACCCCTGACCTTAAGAGGGTGTGGGGCTGGAGCAGAAGGGCATGGCACAGCTCTACTCAGGACCTCATTGCCACAGATCCTGGTGGACCTGGCGAACCCTGGTGGCCGGCCAGCCCTGGCCTATGAGAGTGTGGTGGCTCAAGAGGGCAGCCCCATCCTGCGTGACCTGGTCCTCAGCCCTGACCGCCAGTACCTCTATGCCATGACGGAAAGGCAGGTAGGTGCTGCGCTGCCAGACACATGTGGGGTGGGCCTGCCCTGGGAGCAGGGTGAGGCTACTGTGGGCCCACACTGCCTCTGGGTTCTTCTGGGCCAGGTTTGGAATTCCCTCCCTCCCTGAATGACTGTGTCCACCAGAATAAATACTGGAGTGAGAGCGTTATCTGGGTAGTGGTGTCATTGCAGGATCTGGGATGTGCACATGGGGCCCCAAGTTCTCAGGCTGCGGCCTGGCCTGGTGTTGGCCTTGTCTGCCTGGTGGGGGCTCAGGCAGCAGCCTCTCTGGGGCCTGTGGCCAGCCTGGCTGAGCTCATTAATGCCATACACTTGTGTTTCTGGCCTAGCCTGCTTGGAGCCAGCTTTTGCCCAGCTCGACCTGTGACCCCATGGCAGTCGGGAGGGTGGGCGTGTTGGGGGCAGGAGGGGCACACATCTGGCGAGGCCAGGCCTCCCTACCCTCCTGGCTCCTCTTGCTTCTCCTCGGCCCCTCTGCTATCTGTTGGGTGGTTCTGCCTCTCTGGGGACCTCAGGCTGAGGAGGCAAGGTCAGGGTACGTGGGGCCCAGCCTGCCTTTGTGCTTAGGATTGGGGCCGAGTTTATGGCTCCCTCCGGAAGCTCTGAGACCAGACAGCTGGGAGAGCAACCGGTGGGACCTGTTGGTTCTTCTCTGGGCAGCTCACCCGCACTGACTGGCTTGCTCCCTGGCCGCTGCCACCCCAGGCTCCCAGGAGAGAGGCCTAGCCTGCTTGGCCTGACTTGGCTGAGTCAAGGTCACCTAGGGACTGGTCTTTGCACAGACCAAGTGGGAGGCAAGCTCCCTGGTGTGTGGGGAGAACAGAGTGGGGTGAGGGGGCACACCGTGGTGGTGAGTAAGTGAGGCTTGCAGGGGTCCCAGGGATGGGCCTGGTGGGGCCTGCTGCTGAAGTCCCTCTCGCACCAGGTGACGCGGGTGCCTGTGGAGAGTTGTGTGCAGTACACATCGTGCGAGCTGTGCCTGGGATCACGGGACCCCCACTGCGGCTGGTGTGTCCTGCACAGCATGTGAGTCTGAAGGGGGGTAGGCGTGGGTGGGAGGGCCCTGACACCCTGGCCTGGTGGTGTCTGACCTGGGAGGGCCCAGGCAGCCTCCCGTGCCGGGGACGGGCACAGCTCCCCTGAGCTCCTCGGGGTGTTACCTGTGCGGGGTGCTCATGTTTGGTGGTTTCCTGTGACTGGCTGAGTGACGGCTGCACCGCAGCGAAGACGGGTGCAGAGAGAAGCCGGCAGGCCATTGCCCCTGCTGAGCGGGGACTGGCGGGCTGTGGCACCCCTGTGGCCTCCCACCACGCCCGACCTCCACGCCTCTGCCCGCAGCTGCTCGCGCCAGGATGCCTGTGAGCGGGCAGCTGAGCCCAGGCGCTTTGCTGCAGACCTGCTGCAGTGTGTGCAGCTGACTGTGCAGCCTCGCAATGTTTCCGTCACGATGTCCCAGGTCCCGGTGAGTGTGGCCGTCCAGGCGAGGGGCGGGGCCGGGGGGACAACGGGACCCTACTCACCTACACGTCCTGCCTTGGGGGCCCCAGCTCGTGCTGCAGGCCTGGAACGTGCCCGACCTGTCGGCCGGGGTCAACTGCTCCTTTGAGGACTTCACTGAGTCTGAGAGTGTCCTGGAGGACGGCCGGGTCCACTGTCGCTCGCCCTCTGCTCGAGAAGTGGCACCCATCACACGGGGCCAGGGTGAGTGCCGCCATGGGCTGGGTCTGGCAGCACCTAGGGGAGCCCTCCTAAGGGGAGGTGGATGGTCAATGAACGGGTATCACGCGGTGACCGCGGAGGAGGGCGGGGGAAGGAGCAGATGCTCGTCTGGGCGCTGTGTAGACAGGAGGAAGGGGCTGCAGGAGTAGAGACGCAGGGGCTCACCTGGTGTGCTCAGGGGCCGCAGGGCCGGAGGGGCTGGGGTGTGGAGCGGGGCTGTGCACTTGGTGGTTGGGAGGGCTTTCCCTGTTCAGAGCTTGCCCTGTGCGGGGGTCCTGGGTTTGGAGGCCCCAGGTGGCCCCGGTGACTTCGGCCAGCACTGCTCTTGCAGGAGACCAGCGGGTGGTGAAGCTGTACCTGAAATCCAAGGAGACGGGCAAGAAGTTTGCGTCTGTGGACTTCGTCTTCTACAACTGCAGCGTCCACCAGTCGTGAGTGTCCCTGGCCCTCCTGCACCAGCGTCTAGCAGAGGAGGACATGGCATGGTGTGGCCGGGTGGTCGGGGCGGGAGGAGAGACCCATCGTGAGAGCAGCCCACCAGGCAAGGGGCCAGCAAAGGCAGGGCCGCCAGGGGGCCAGTGAGCCTGAGGCCAGGGCAGCAGTCTGAGCGGCCTGCTCCAGGGCCGACCTGCACTTGTTCACGCGTGCAGAGCCTCGCCGGCTGCTATGGTGTTGGCAATGGCCTGTAGGCGCCAGAACAAGGCGGGAGCTCGCGGGGAGGCAGCTCTGTTGTCCTGACGGGAAGTGGCTGTGCCGTGAGATGGTCCACTGAGCTCCTCCCACTCTGGGACAGTCGGGTCCAGGTCCTCTCTGGTTCGTGCCAGCACATGGCTGGGGCACATGGAGCTGGGGTAGGAGCTCACCCTGGCGCTGGCCCTGGGTTTGCTCGTCTGCACCAGCTGGGGCTGTGAGCATGCTGTCTCAGGAACAGCAGGAGAGGCTGGGCCTACTGTGCCCAGAGGGGCCCCCTCAGCCCCATCCCTGACCTGAGGGCGCCCCATCTGGTGGGCCAGCGTGAGGCAGTGGGGAGGCCCCTCACAGGAGGTGGAATTCAGCCTCAGAGCTGGAGGTGCCTGGTTTTTCAGTCATGCCTTTGTTTGTTGACTGACTCACAAACTGACTCCGTCCCAGCTCTTTCTGGGGCACCTACTGTGGGCCTGGGTGGTGGTGTTACCAGGTTCGATCTCTCGCCCTGGGAAGGTGGGGCCTCAGGGCAGGGGCTGCACTCAAGAGCTGGGGATCGGAAGTCTCTGGTGAAGTAGGGTGCCAGTGGGTCGGGGGCTTGTGAGAGGAGCCAGGGGTACATCCTCCCCAGCTGTGGGCACCCAGCTGCCGGAACAGGGAGTGTGAGCATGTGAGGCTGGGCCCACTGGGGTGCTGTGAAGCCCTGGCCTGGCCCGCCTTGGGACGAGTGGATGTCTGCTGCAGCTCTGAAGCTGAAAATACAGTTTCATAATGGCACTAACACATGTCCAGTGCTAACTGTCGGCACGTGGCCAGTGGTCATCACAGTGGACCGTGCCGAGTTTGGGCGTGTCCGCCCTCGGGAACGTTCTGTTGGCCTGCGCTGGGGTAGACTGTCAGGTGATCGAGGGTCTGGAGGAGAAGCAGTGGGAGGGAGGGGAGTGCTGGGCAGGTTGGTGGGTGGGACTGACTGACAGGGGCGGCCTCCCTGAGCAGACGAGGAGCAGCCAGTGCAAAGGCCCCGACGTGGTACTGTGAGCCACCGCTGGAGGACCAGCAGCAGGGCAGTGTGGCCCTGTGTGGGTGCCTGGCCTCACCGCCCTGCCCTCTCTTTGTAGCTGCCTGTCATGTGTCAACGGCTCCTTCCCCTGCCATTGGTGCAAATACCGCCATGTGTGCACGCACAATGCCGCGGATTGCGCCTTCCTGGAGGGCCGCGTCAACGTGTCCGAGGTAAGGCCTTCCTGGGAGGCTCAGGGTTTTGGAGGTGCAGCAGAATTGGGTGTCACCTGCAGGTGGGGCCTGCGAGAGCTCCCATGAGTGGCTGGGATGCTAGCCAGAAGATCTGTGGGTTGGGGACATTCTCCGGGGCCATCTTGGCCTGTGGTCACCCAGTGGCATTTGTTGGTGGTCAGCGAATCTCCTCTGTGACTCTCAGGGGAGGCCTCAGACCCAGCCCCTGCCCCTGGAACTCTCCTTGGGGGCTGCAGACCAAAGAGACGCCCGGGGAGGGGGGCGTGATGTGGGGAGGGGACTGTCCACCTGTTGCCGTGGCAGCCTGGAGCATGAGTGGCCTGGCTGGGTGAGTGTGCAGGCCCGTGCCCTGAGTCCACGTGGACAGGGGCTCGTCAGACTGGCTGCAGGCGGCATTGGTCTCCGGAGCCGTCTGAGGGCTGTGTGGTAATTGGTAGTAGTGAGGCAGTGATTATTTTGGGGCTTGGGCGAGGCTCTAACTTTTATTTATGAACAGCAAGTCCTCTCCTTCTGGAGCCTGAGGCTCTTAGGACCAGGGCGGGCGAACCTGGACCTGCCAAGAGGGAGCCGACCAGGTGGGGCAGGGCTCTCCATGTCCAGCCTGCGGCTGCATAGCCGGGACCTGAAACCAGGGCCCTTTCCCTGGCAGTGGACACCATGCTTGTTGGCTGGATGGGTGGGAGGGTGTGGGTCCTGCCAGCCATCGGGCGCTTGGGGGCTGCAGCTGGGCTGGACTTCCCTGTACAAGCCTGAGACAGAGGAGACGCAGCTGCCGTGCTATGGGCCCCTCCTCACAGCCTCCCCTGGCCACGACCCCAGTGTCACCGTGGAGCTGCTTTCCACTCCCTGGTGTGACATTGCGCATCATGGGGCAAGGCAGTAGTAGGGGGCAGGCTGAGGGCCCGAGGGACTGTGGCGTTTGGGGTGGTAGCATCTGTGCCGGTGGGCAGGCGGTGTGAAAGTGGGGCCTGGGGCGGGCAGTGGGCCTCCCTGGGAGGGCAGCCTGCCTGAGGAGCTGGGCAAAGGGGTCGTGGGGGCAGGCAGGGGCCTTGGGTGGCAGGAAGCTGGTGGGACTGATCCCAGTGGGGTTGGTGCCCGGGGTCCGCGGAGCTCAGGAAGGGCTGCTGCGGGCTGTGGCAGCCTGTGGCAGTGGAGCAGCCAGCGTAGACCCCTCCCGAGGAGTTGGCCCCTGCAGGGCTGGGCTGGGAGCAATCGTGGGGTGAGGGAGGGTCACTTGGGGGGATGAACTGATTTCAGAGGCACTCCCTCCTTAGCTGTGGTCCCAGGTGTTACGGGGCCTTTTCTAAGGACTGTAACACATCCTCAGACTCAACCAGGCCTGTCGTTGGGATGGACGTGGCCTTGCCCTCGGCCCTCTCCCATCTCGGTCTGGTTTGGCTCCTCGGGGTGCGCCTCGCTCAGGAGCACGCTGACACCACGACGTCTGGGTTTCCTGTCCCAGCTGTTTTCTCCAGCTGTCCACCCTGTAATGGGGAGGGGTCCGTGAGAACCCTACTCTTCGCTCTGTCCCTGTGCTCTCACATTTGCTCGATCTAGTGCAAGGCAGGAGCCACCAGAGTGTGTTAGGGAAGGGGTGGTGAGGAGGTGGCAGGTGCCTACGGAATGGCCAAGCAGGGGTCCCACGTGGGGGCCCCGAAGCAGAGCCTGCACTCGCTCTGAGGTGGGCTGAACCCACGAGCCAGGGCTTTCTGCTGGGAGTGCCCGGTCTGCCTCTCCAGGAGTGGGGAGGGCTGGCCCACATCTCCACACAAGGCTCGTGTTCCTGCCACCCCCCCGCCCCCGCAGCCTCATTGCCGGGAGGGACTGGCCCTGGGCTGGCAGGTCGCCGTGTCCCTGGAGGTGAAAGAGAGGGCCACTCTTCTAGATTCGTGCTTGATCTGTGTAAGCAGAGGAGCTGTAAGTCCAGTGAACAGAAGTCTAACTTGAATCGTAAAACAGTTGTGGCCCCTCAGTCACTTACAGACTTGAACCCCTTGACAGACCCAGAGTCCCTTGAAGTGAGGGTAGGCTGGCCCCTTCAGGGTATGCCCTGCGTGCTGCTGAATACCTGTGCCGCTCACCTCGCAGCCGGCTCCTGGCTCAGCTGCTCCCAGGCCACACGGGCCTGGAAGGAACGGCAGAGCCCTGAGCTGACCCCTCTTCGCAGCTGGGGTCCCCAGGTGCCAAGCCCTAGCCCCAGTGAGACTCTAGCCTGATGGGGGCAGAGAGCCCAGGCCCTTGGACAGACAGCAGCGGTGACCTCTTGGGAAGAGGGGGTGTATCTGCTCAGAGAGGGGAGGTGTGAGGTGGGGCGACAGCGAGAGCAAAGGCCTGGTGGCTGGAAGAGGCGTGGGCTGCCAAGGGCCCAGGAGGGGCAGCCATGCTGGGAGGCAGGGGAGTGTCCTTGGCTTGGGGTCTGGTCTCGGCATCCCTTCAAATGGCCAGGGGAGTGCTGGTGTCAGTGCGCACCCCTGAGCACATGGCTGGTGGCCCTACGTACGTGTCACCATCCCCTGCCTCTCCCAGTGGACACAGGGCATCCCTGCAGATCCAATGGTTAGTGGTCCGCCTTCCCGGCCAGGCCCTTCCTGCTCTGCTCCTCCAGTGCCCCCGAGGGGCCAACCTGGAGTTTGGACCCCCTTTTCAGACCCCAAAAACCTCTGCAGAGCCGGGGCCGCCTGGGGGCTGTCGCAGGGCTTGGGGATTGTGGCCTGTTTTCAGCATGTCTATTTAAAGCTGCCTCGGTGGCATCCCGGGTGGCCATCTCCCCCGACCCGAGGCTGCCACCCGCCGTGCTGCAAGGAAGCTGGCCCGTTGCATCAGGTATTGTCTCTGAAGCGCTAGCCCCAGGAGCCCGGCTGTTTTTCTGCCCGACTCTAGCTATTTTTATGCTCCTGGCCCCGGCTGAGATCTTGTAGCCCAGGGCCTTTCCAGCTGTGGCCACATGGGGCCCATGGTGGCTGAGCGGTGGGGTCCCAGAACGCTGGGCAGGGCGAAGGCCTGGCAGGTCCCCATGCAGCCACAGCCTGGCAGAGCACAGACACCAGGCCGCGGTTCTGAGGCCCTTAGTCCGCTAGCAAGTGCGGTGGGCACAGTGGCACTTGCCCAGGGAAGTACAGCTCCGCGCACAGACCCCGGTCTGGGCTACGGTGGGATGCACCTCATGCACGGCGCCACCCCTGGGCTCAACCGAAGCCTTATCGCCCCAGGACTGCCCGCAGATCCTGCCCTCCACCCAGATCTACGTGCCAGTGGGCGTGGTAAAGCCCATCAGCCTGGCCGCTCGGAACTTGCCGCAGCCGCAGTCGGGCCAGCGAGGGTACGAGTGCCTTTTCCACATCCCAGGGAGCCCGGCGCGCGTCACAGCCCTGCGCTTCAACAGCTCCAGCCTGCAGTGCCAGAACTCCTCGGTGAGGCGGGTGCAGCGTGGGGGCTGCTGGGGACTCTGTGTGCTAGACTGAGCCAGTTACCCTCCCAGCCTTAGGGTCTGGTTTCTGCTCTTAGCAAAAGGACAGGGCATGGTCAGGTCTGCCCTGGATGGTTCAGAGAGCACGTGGGCTCCCTGGGCCAGGGCCACGCCCCTCAGGTGTGCCTGGGGGTGCAGGTGCTGCCATGCCAAGGGCCACCCAGACTGGAGGGAGCACATGCCAGATGTGGCAGCGGACAGGCAGCACAGGCAGACGTGGTGGGACCCGAGACGTGCCTTTGCGCAGGGTTTTCAGGACGTGGGCCAGGAGGCCAGGGTGAGGGTGTGCGAAGGCCTGTGTCTGGTCACCACCCTGGGCATCCAGGAGGCGAAGGCCAGGTGACAGTGCTGAGGACTCAGCTCACTTTACGTGAAGTCCTGTGGGTAGATGTAGGGACTGTTCACACAGCTGGGGCGTTTGTGTACTAGCAGGCAGGTGTGGCCTGCGTGCCAAGAAGCGGCTACATCTGGAGCCTGGAATCTAATAGGGGAATGTTTGAAAAGCCTTTTATCAAGTCCAGCAAGTTTAGTGACAGTGGTCATTGCAGAGCCAAGTCCTGTCCTAGGGGGTGGGCGAGTGGTGCCGAGCTGGTGGTCCCCAGTCCGGGCTCAAGTCCCGCTCTCTCCCCCGGCTCGGTCGGGGGCTGCTGGCAGCTCTGGTTTCCCCATCTGTTCAGGAGAAGTGTCGTCGGGAGAGCAGCGGGTTTCCCGGGGCTGATCGAATCCCTGATTGGCGAGCGGGTGCCTCTGGGCTGTCTGAAGGCCTGGGTTTGGCCGCCACCCCCTAGAGTCCCAGGGGAGGGGCCTTCAGGTCAGAGGTCTGCCCCCCACTGGTGGTGGCAGCCCCTTGTATGTCCTCACAGGGTGAGCTGGGGTCTGGGGGATCACAGCAGGCTCCCGGGGGCAGGCTGGCCCTCAGCTGGGCCCCTGTGACCCATGGCAGCGCTGGAGTTCCCTGACCCTTCCTGTCTGTCCCATCCTTTCCCTCTTTCTCCTCCTCGCTCTGTCACCGACTCCTGTAGGCTGCACCTTCTACTTGCATCTCTCTGGCTCCCCTGGCCTGGCTGCCTCCAGCCTCTCCCCTCTCTGTGCTCACTGAGGTCGTCTGTCTGCCTCTCTGCTTCCTCGTTCCCTCCATCCTCTAGCTTCTGTCGCCTGTCCCTGCACTCCTCTCCTGTTCCCGTCCTCCCCTCTCACCAGGCCCACGTTTATCCTTACTGCAGCCATGTTTAAAGGGAAAGGAGAGTATCAGGAATTTGATAGGACCCAGTTAAACTCCTGCAGATAAAATAAGGATGAACTGCTCTGGGATGGCGTGGAGGTCTTCAACTGCAGAAAGTGGGACACAGCTGGGAGCACCAGACCTGGGCTCCCGGGAGAGGGCTGTGTCCCTTAGCCCGGCCTGTGGGGAGCAGGCAGAGCCTCACCTGATGGCACTTCCTGCTGGCTGTGCCCGGGCAAGGGGACACACGTGTTGGATCTCAGGGCGGTCCCAGTGTGGGGACAAAGAAACCAAGGTTCCCAGCGCATCCCTCGCGCATGTGCAAGGAGTCCAGCTGGGATGTCCTGGTTTCCTGATGGGGCTGACTTCAGGGGGAAGTGGGGAGGCCGTCCTAGAGGCCATGCCTCATGTGGCTGCTGGGGACAGAGGCTTAGCTGGAGAGTGGGTCTGTGGCCACAAAGAAGGAAGCCCTATGAGGGGCGGGGGGTCGAGGGGGAGCTGCGGGTGGCAGCAGAGGCATAGTTTTATCAGCTGGTTGGCAGGCATGTGGTTCTGGGGGCGTCTAGCTCCAGATTGGAAATACCAGTGTGGACAAGCAGAGCCCTAGACCCCACCCTGCCAAGCCTGGTCCCAGGGGCCTGTCCCAGGGGTGGCCAGGGCAGACACGCAGGCCCTGAGCTACTGCCGGGGGGGTGGCCTGCGACCCCAGAGCCTGAGTTCTGCCCCGTGACCTGACCGCCCTGCCTGCTGCCCGCAGTACTCCTATGAGGGCAATGACATCAGCGACTTGCCTGTGAACCTGTCGGTGGTGTGGAACGGCAACTTTGTCATAGACAACCCTCAGAACATCCAGGGTGAGCGGGGTGTGCGGCCCGGGGGGGTGGGGCGTGGCGAGCTGAGCTGACCGTGTCCCTCCCCGCAGCCCACCTCTACAAGTGCCCGGCCCTGCGGGAGAGCTGCGGCCTCTGCCTGAAGGCTGACCCACGCTTCGAGTGCGGCTGGTGCGTCGCCGAGCGCCGCTGCTCCCTGCGCCCCCACTGCCCCGCCGACTCGCCCTCCGCCTGGATGCACGCCCGCCATGGCAGCAGCCGCTGTACTGACCCCAAGATCCTCAAGGTGGGCAGGCCTTCCGGGCCCAGGCGGGGCCTCTTACCCACTCGCTGCCTCCTTTGCACGGCCCCTCCCAGCGCGAGAGGTCCTTGCCTGTGTCCCAGCCTCTGCCTCCCACAGCTCTCCCCGGAGACGGGCCCCCGGCAGGGAGGCACGCGGCTCACCATCACGGGCGAGAACCTGGGTCTGCGCTTCGAGGACGTGCGGCTGGGCGTGCGCGTGGGCAAGGTGCTGTGCAGCCCCGTGGAGAGCGAGTACATCAGCGCTGAGCAGTGAGTGCAGCCTGGGGCCGGCAGGCAGGTTGGGGAGGCCCCGACACCCGGCTGGATGCCACAGCCCACTTAGGCCCGCCTGGTGCCCCACAGGATTGTCTGTGAGATTGGAGACGCCAGCACAGTGCGGGCCCACGATGCCCTGGTAGAGGTGTGCGTGCGGGACTGCACCCCCCAGTACCGGGCGCTGTCGCCCAAGCGCTTCACCTTTGTGGTAAGCCCCACCCAGCCCGATGCCCTCTCCTCCCTGGGGCCCAAGGGGGCTGTGAGACCTGGGCTATGCAGGGGCTGGCCGCCCAAAGGCCACCTCAGGTGATGGGCCCCTCACCATCCTGTGGGCCTCTCAGCCAGCATTACCTGTCTCTGGTCTCGCCCTCCCCTCTTCCTCTCTGGGCCTGACTCCAGGCCCTCTGTGTACTCGGCCCCTGGCTGTGGGCTGTGTCTGAGAGCCCATGAGCACAGGGCCTGGGGTGGCTGGAGATGCATGTGGGCCTCTGGGCAGCCTTCTCTGCAGCTCCAGCAGCTTCTTTTCCTACAGACTCCAACTTTCTACCGTGTGAGCCCTGCCCGAGGGCCTCTCTCGGGTGGCACCTGGATTGGCATCGAGGGCAGCCACCTGAACGCAGGCAGTGACGTGGCTGTGTCTGTCGGCGGCCGGCCCTGCTCCTTTTCCTGGTATGGGGTGTGGACAGGGAGTGGGGCCGGGGCACGGCCGCCTTCCCGTGGTGATGACTGGTTCAGATGGCTTCGTGCCCCCTTCGTTGCCTGGGAAACAAGGGGGCTGTGGAGAGCCTGGTGGGGTGATCACTGTGGAAACCCCGAGGTGCAGAGGGTTGCCATGGAGACAGGCTGCCTCCAGAGTGGGCAGGGCAGGTGGGGCTGGTGGGCAGGCCTGAGGGGCAGGCACATCTGCCTTGTCCTGGGGTGGGGGATCCCTTGCAGACATAGTAAGAAGTATTTTTTAAAATTTTTTAAGAGAAGAAAAGGAATCTTAACAAAAGCCCTGAGACTCGAAGTGGATAATTTTAGATTAGGGATGATAATGGAGCGGCCCTTTAAATATTTTCCTGCGGTAATTACCCGTTATCAGACTAATTATTGGTGTTTGCAGCCTTGCTACATGAGCGGGCCTGCCGGCTCCGGCTGTGGGGAAGGAGCTGAGGGGACTGGGACCCAGGTGCAGGCGTGACTGGCCGGCTGCTCAGCGGAAGTGACCCGCTGCCCCCGCCCCCTGGCCACCGCGTTCCCCCTGTTCAGGGCTCAGCGTACGGTTCAGACCAGCGTACGGCGTGGAGAGGGAGGCATGTGCAACCCTCTGCATAGCTGGGGTTGGCACGAGCCTGGCACTCCGGCTCTCCCAGGACATGGAAGCCCCAGGCTTAGCGGAGCAGCGCTGCCACAGGCAGGAAGGGGCCCGTGAACTCTGTCCCCGCTGCTGTTTTCGGCTGCTGATGGGGCTGCCGTGGGGCTGTGCTGAGGGCCCTGTGGGCGTCCTTCCTGCCCGGCAGGTCCACTGTCAGTGCCCGCCTGGGCTGGGCCCACCACACAAGTCCAGGCATGGGCAGACTTGGCAGCTGATGCTGCAGAAGAGGCAGAGGCCAACAGGGTCACCTGGGGAATGAGTGCGGGAGGCAGCTGGGGCGGGTCCATCAGGCAGAGCCTTGAATGCCAAGCAGGGTCATGTGGAGGGAGAGGGCCAGGCTGGGGCTGAGGGTGGGCACAGATGGGGGAACTGACAGGTAAGGTGACCATGACAGCCATCAGCCACCTGGAGGCAGGTCCCCATTTACAGGCGGGCAGGTGATGCCAGGCACGTCCAGTAACTAGCCTACACACCTGTTTGTGATGGAGCCTTGACAGTGAGCTCCAGCACCTGTGTCCTCTCTGCTCCCCTGTCCCCTCCAGGAGGAATTCCCGAGAGATCCGGTGCCTCACGCCCCCAGGGCAGAGCCCCGGCAGCGCCCCCATCGTAGTCAACATCAATCGTGCTCAGCTCACCAACCCTGAGGTGAAGTACAACTACACCGAAGACCCCACCATCCTGAAGATCGACCCGGAGTGGAGCATCAGCAGGTGGGCGTGGCCCCAGCCCACCTGGAGCCCGGGACCCTGTGCCATTGAGGACCGTGTCATGCACACAGCTCTGCGCTGGGCTCTCCATTCTCTGCTTCCTTTGTGTGGTTCTGCCACCAAACCACTGGTGCTGAGAGATCTCAGCCTACTTGCTGTCTTTCGGGGGAGCCGGGTGGTGTGGCTGAGCTGTGCCAGTGTGTCTGGCCTACTCCTGTTTGTGCTGGGCATGGGCAGAGGGGCTCAGAGCTTTTCCCATGACCTCTCCCCCCTCATATTCTAGTGGAGGGACCCTCCTGACGGTCACGGGCACGAACCTGGCCACTGTCCGTGAACCCCGCATCCGGGCCAAGTACGGAGGCGTCGAGAGGGAGAACGTGAGTCCTCGCCTAAGCCTCGCCCCCCAGGCGGCTGGTGCCTCCATGGCCAACCTTGGAGGTCCCAGGGATGAAGCCGGCTCTGCTCGGCTGGGTGGGGCCCCACGTGCAGGTGTGGCTACAGCCCTGCCCTGTTGGTACCTCTGCCGCGGTACCTGGCCCCTCGCGGCGAGCAGCTGGCCGAGTGTCCTGCTGACTGTGTCCCCAGAGCTGCCTGGTGTACAACGACACCACCATGGTGTGTCGGGCCCCGTCGGTGGACAACCCTGCCCGCAGCCCGCCTGAGCTGGGGGAACGGCCTGATGAGCTGGGCTTCATCATGGACGACGTGCGCTCGCTGCTCGTGCTCAACGCCTCCTCCTTCCTCTACTACCCTGACCCCGTGCTGGAGCCGCTCAGCCCCACGGGCCTCCTGGAGCTGAAGCCGAGCTCTCCGCTCATCCTCAAGGTGGGCCCAGTCAGCTGGGCAGGGCCCTCTGGGGGCAGGCACCCTTTTGGGGGCTCTCTGGCTCACCCTCATCCCCCTCAGGGCCGGAACCTCCTGCCACCCGCGCCCGGCAACTCGAGGCTCAACTACACAGTGCTCATAGGCTCCACACCGTGCGCCCTCACCGTGTCGGAGACGCAGCTGCTCTGCGAGTCGCCCAACCTCACCGGGCAGCACAAGGTCACGGTGCGTCCGTGGCCCGGTGGCCCATGCCCCAGCTCTGGTCTTCTATGCCCCTCCCACCTTTGACCTACTGACCCTGCCCCACCCAGGGCAACCCCACCTCTGTGATCAAGCCCCAGACTTGCTTCTGGCTGAGAGAGAGCCCCAACTCGGCCGTGGTGTCCCCTGGCAGGCCCAGTGCCTCCCCTGGGTCCCAGTGTCCCCACCCCTGCTGAACATCAACTCCAGGCCAGGAGCAGTGCTGCGGGGGTCTTGAGGGCCTTGGACCATGGGGCTCCAGAGCTCCAGGTGGGCACTGCATTTCCTGAGTGGCCTGTGCCTCTGCCCCCAGGTGCGGGCCGGTGGCTTTGAGTTCTCACCGGGCACGCTGCAGGTGTACTCCGACAGCCTGCTGACCCTGCCCGCCATCGTGGGCATCGGTGGGGGCGGGGGCCTCCTGCTGCTGGTCATCGTGGCTGTGCTCATCGCCTACAAGCGCAAGTCACGTGATGCTGACCGCACCCTCAAGCGGCTACAGCTCCAGATGGACAACCTGGAGTCCCGCGTGGCCCTCGAGTGCAAGGAAGGTCTGGCGGGGCTGTGGGCGTGGGGTACAGGGCCCCTCGGAGCTAGGCCCCCTCCGGCCTCCTGACTCTGCTTGGTTTACGTGTTCTCGGTGGCCTCCCTTGGCTGGGCTTGGTCTCAGGGAGGTGGGCGGGGCCTGACTGGGGCCTGCAGCTCTGGGGCCCAGGGTGGGTACAGTG
The DNA here is from genome assembly GCF_021613505.1 of Equus quagga. Classification (NCBI taxonomy): domain Eukaryota; kingdom Metazoa; phylum Chordata; class Mammalia; order Perissodactyla; family Equidae; genus Equus; species Equus quagga. The sequence continues at coordinate 98,476,758 of NC_060267.1, forward strand.
TCTGTGGGGTGCTGCTTGTGACATAGACTCTGGAGCCAGAGCGCCCGTGTTTGTGTGCCAGCCTGGGTCCTTGGGTGGGCGCGTCACGTCTTCAGCCTCCTCGCCTGTGGGACGTGCGCAGTGAGGCTGCCCGCTTCACTGGCTGTCATGATGGTGATCCAGATGGTGTGTGCAGAGGTGTGGGGTGTGGTGTGTGCTGCCTGTGTGGCGTGCAGCCAGTGGTGCCTAGGAGTGGGGCCCTCGCTGCAGTTGCTCAGCGCACACACCCCTCAGCACGGGCTAGCGTTTGTCTTTGAGGAGCTGTGTCTCAGAGTCAGACCACAGCCCGTCCTCCCAAGCTGGGGCCTGGGTGTGTCGGGCCCTGGAGCAGAACTGGCAGGTGTTGGCTGAGACGGCCTTAGCGGGCTGCCATGTGGCTTCTGCGCAGATGAAGTGTGGGCGCGGCCGGAACGGAAATGCCATCCACTCTGTCTTTGGGAATCCCTTCATCTTGTGGCTCCTCTTTCCTTGTGGTGACAAGATGGCCACAGTGGATGTGCTCTGCTGCCTTGCTGGGCCCAGCTCTGGCCCATCCCTGATGCTCCCCAAGCCTGCGCCATGAAGCCCCTGACTGAAAGTGGGTGGTCCCTAGGGCTGGTGTGGGTGCCCAGCAACCGAGATGGGCTCTGGGAGGCAAGGCCATAGGTGTGGGAAGTTGGCGATCGGTGGGCTAGGGGTCAGTGGAAAGGGCGAGGGTGGTGGGCCGCAAGGTAGAGCAGAGGGTGTCCCTAGGGGCTGCCCGTCTCTACGACGTGTCACAAGGAGGCCATGTGCCTGAGGCCCCGGCTGGTCCTTGGCAGAGCAGATGCTCCCGGACCTGCTGGCATGCTGAGGGTGCTGCTGCTGGATGGATGGGTGGGATTGAGTGCTGGCAGCAGAGGTGGCGCTGAAGCCAGAGACCATGGGGCGCCCTGCTGGCCTAGGATAGGGATCCTGGGCTGCACAGTGGCCACTTGAGGGTTGGCAGACAGCAGCCTTGACCTGTGATGGCCAACATCAAGCCTGCCAGCGTCTCTGGCTGGGTGTGAGGTGGCGCCTCGGGACTGGGTGCTCCCAGGGCCTGGGCCAGCCTGGGGCGACCCCTACCTGCTTGTGGTCCCTAGCTCACCATGCGCCTCTCAGGGCCCCATCTGAGAAGTCTGGGGCTGTTACAGGGCAAGCGAGCAGCGCTGGGGATGACTGACAGCTCTGGAGTGTTCTTTAAGTGCCAGGTCTGACTTTGAGCATCCTGCAGTTGTCAACTGGTGAGCACGTGCAGCTCTGAGGCTGAGCGGACCATTCCTGTTTTCAGATGAGGAAGGGGCTAAGCGGTGCAGTGGGGTTCGAACTGCTGTGTGGCGGCCTTGTGCCCATAACAGGCCTGGCATCAGCTTGTTATTGACCACATTGGGACTGGAGTGTCCATTTGCCCAGGCCTGTGCCAGTCTTAAAGTTCAAAGTCTCGTGTGCCGGGAGCTCTCTTGGTTCCGGAGTGCCTGCCAGGTGGGCAGGCACTCCTGGTGGGATGGAGGCAGGTCTGTGGGGGCTGGGTGGGAGCAGGCGGCCTGGGTGGGGGACCAGGTGGGGAGCTCTGCAGGCAGGGCCTCCCTCAGGGTGAGGATGACTATCCGTGAGGCTGATGTGCGGGAAGCTGTTGTCTGCTGGGGCACTCCAGGGCCAGCCAGGTGGAGGTGACCAGATGACTGGCGGTGGTGCCAGGAGACGAAGGTCCCGGCCCTAATAAAACCCTGCCAGCATCCCACAGAGCCTGCCCAGCACTCCTCTGGCTCCTGATCAGATAGCGCATCCCTCGGGCTTCTGCAGTGCTGACGCCTCACAGCTTTGGAATGTTCCGACAGGGCCTGCCCCTGCCTTGCTGGTCTTTTTTTCTGAAAGAAGCAGGGCTGTCTGGAGTGGGGCAGGAGGCGTAGGGGCCTGCTGGCCTGAGGTTCAGATAAGAGAGGGAGCAGAGGCCCTGAGCTGTGCGTGTGGCGGTTGTCAACTTGGAGGGCTCAGGGCCTTGGGGAGAGCCTGTGGTCCCCTGACCCCGGGGCTCTGCTGCCTGCTGCCTCCCACCCCTGGCCATATCCTGTCTCTTCCCGAACAGCAGAGGCCAGGGTAGCCAGGGCAGATGGCGTGTGCCCCCGGTGGCGGAAGGAGCCACTGCCCGTTCCTTATTGAAAGCCAGCATGAAATACGGGAGGCCCTTCTGAGCCCGGCCCAGTCCCCCCACCTTCTCTGCTCTTGTCTTAGTTATTCCTGCGACAGCTTAGGGGGACAGAGAGCTTTTAATCCCCGTGTTAGAACTGGGGGAACTGAGGCATAGGTGGGCACAGTAGTTTCCTTAAGGTCACCCAGCCAGTGAGTTCAGAGTCCGCGTTTGAGCTTGGCCCTGAGCGTGGGAGGGCTGGGGCCTCAGGAGCGGTGGCTGGGGGCCAGCGGGGCGCCTGCCCTGACACGCTGTCTGGCCACAGCCTTTGCAGAGCTGCAGACGGATATCCATGAGCTGACCAATGACCTGGACGGTGCCGGGATCCCATTCCTGGACTACCGGACGTACGCCATGCGGGTGCTCTTCCCCGGCATCGAGGACCACCCCGTGCTCAAGGAGATGGAGGTAGGCTGCTGGCCTCTGGGGGCTCCTTGGGTGCTGCTGGGCAGCTGGAGGGGCCTGGAAGATGGCCCGAGCCTGCGGGAGGGGCTCTGGGAGGCAGGGCCCTTGGCTCTCGACAGCACTTCAGCAGCAGTGGGGAGGGCCTGGGCGGGGCCTAGGGTGGGTGCCAGGCCTCATCCCAGTGAAGCACCTTTAGCCTGGGCTCCTTGGGGCCCACCACTGCCATGGTGGGCCCTCTGGTCCATCACGTACCACCTGCAGCTCACGGGGCCTGGCTCCTGAGTGGTTCTGGGTGCTGAGCTTCCCCAGGTAGGGGCAGCTGCTGTGCGTGCTGGAAGTGTGGGCACCTGGCTGGAGCTTGTGTGGCTGTTGGGGGCGAGCACGTGGCTGACGCAGCACAGAGGCCTCTGGAGAGCGGGGCTCTGCTCTGCAGATGTTGACAGCACCCACGCTGTTGGCATGAGCCTGCTGAGGGGAAAAGGGCTGGCCCCCAGGTCCTCCAGGGGGCCCCAGTGGCAGGCCAGGAACCCAGCCTGCAGCTAAGAACAGGCAGGGGCTTGGCAGGTTGGCTCTGTCATGCTTTCTAGTGAGGACATTCCATCTCTGCTCACCTTGGATGTTGAGGGGCCTGCTCTCCCATGTGGCTCCATTGATGGAACATTCCCTTTTGAGCAGAATGTGAGCGGGTCTTCCTGTCATTCTGGCTTGGACCCAGTGCATTCCCTGGGATTACTGCCATGTTGGGGGCTCCATGTCCTCCTTCTGTTGGGTCTCTCTTTGGATGTTGCCGTCTGCTGTGTTGGTCTAACTGCTCTCTTAGCTGTGACTGTATTCTACCTGGGACCTGTCACCTGTCTGCATGGACCATTTGCCAGGTGTCTGTGGCAGCCTGTGGTACAACCTGGTCGGGAACCTCCTGCCCTGACAAGCCTTGGTTCAGATGAGACAGGTAGCAGAGGCCCTGGAGCCAGCCACACCTGCATTCCACCCTTTTTTCCCCACCTCTATACTATGTGGCCCTGGACAAGCCTCTTCTCCTTTCTGGACTTCAGTGTCCTTCGTGAAGTGGAGAGTGTGGTTTCTGTGTGAGTGGTCATTGTGAGGGCAGAGTGAGACCATGGACATGCACTTGGGGTGCCCAGCAGATGGGTGTTGAGTTGGGCTTCCTCTGAAGCTGCTAGAGCTGGGCTGCAGGAGCTGCCAATCCCAGGATTTGGCCACAGAGAGAGTCTCAGGGGCAGGACCTCATCCTGTACCCCCCCAACACTGGTACTCTCCCGGTCTTTGCCTTGATGGGCTTCTCAGGTAGCTGCCAGGCCACGTCCATTCTGCTAAGGATGGTTGAAGCCCAGGGACCTGTCAGGGCAGTGTGTCACCCACCTCCAAGGTCTGCTGTCCGGTCTGGCCACGTACACCAGGCCTGGACAGCCCCTGGGACAGAGGCCTTCCCTTCCTGCCTCGCCTGTCGGGGCTGTGCCCCTGTGTGGGTCTGAGCGGGCCCATGCCCCTCAGGTGCAGGCCAACGTGGAGAAGTCGCTGACACTGTTCGGGCAGCTGCTGACCAAGAAGCACTTCCTGCTGACCTTCATCCGCACGCTGGAGGCCCAGCGCAGCTTCTCCATGCGGGACCGCGGGAACGTGGCCTCGCTCATCATGACAGCCCTGCAGGGCGAGATGGAGTACGCCACAGGCGTGCTCAAGCAGCTGCTGTCTGACCTCATCGAGAAGAACTTGGAGAGCAAGAACCACCCCAAGCTGCTGCTGCGGCGGTGAGCCTGTGGGCGGCAGGCGGGCGGGCGGGTCCGCACCTCCAGCTGTGCATGTGGGAGCCTTGTTGGGTGCCCGGCCGCCAGGCCCCGGTGCTGTGGCTCTGTGGGGAGGGCTCAGCCTCCTCTGACCAGGCATTAGGAGTGGGGACCCCCACCTGTCGGGCATGGGACTCAGTCGAGGCAGAGCCTCCTCCAGGATCTGTCAGTGCCAGGCCTGCATTGTCACGCTCAGAGGCCTGGGGCCACGAGCTGGGGTCTCTGTGGCGGCCGCCCAGCTGCCTGATACCTGTGAGTGCCTTTCCAGGCCTGACCTTCAGCAGTGCAGGAGGGGGGGGGGAGGGCGGGGTGGACGGGCCTGGTGGCAGGAATCACGCCATCCCTGCCCGTGTTCTTTCCCCAGAACCGAGTCGGTGGCGGAAAAGATGCTGACCAACTGGTTCACCTTCCTTTTGTACAAATTCCTCAAGGTAGGCGGGCGCCAAGGGGGAGAGAACATCCGAGGGGGTTGTCAGAGGCAGGTGAACAGGCTCAAGGGGAACGAGAGACCAGAGGGGTGGGCACGTGGGGTCTCAGCCAAGAGTGGCTCAAATAGGGGACAGGGTCTCAGCATGAACTCCCCAGGACGCACGTACTGTGGCGCCTCTCCTCCTCCCTACTTGAGGCTGTCCAGGCCTCCCCCAGCCGCTGGGACAGGAGTGGACGCCTAGCCCCACAGCGAGCCGTCTCAGTCCCACAGTCAGCATGCAGCCGAGCTGAAGTTTGCATACAGGCCCACGTCTCCACACCGTGCTGATGGCTGGGACCTAGGGACACAGGCGGACATCTGCTTAGGGGCTTCCATGTGTCTTGCACCCAGCACTGGGCCAGCCTGGGAGGCTCCAGGGGCTCCTGTTGGCCCCCGTTGGAAGAGAGGGTGGCCACCTGGGCTTTCTCCATGGTTGCTCAGACAAGCCCCTGCTCAGGCTGGGGAGAGCCCCTGACCCCCAGAAGGCAGGCCATGGCGGCCCCTGGCCATCCTCATAATGGGGTGGAAGCTAAATGTGAGTTCAGGGGGAATTTGTTTGGGGTATAAATAACTGGGCTGGTCACCTGCACTTGAGAAACCAGGAGATCGTTCTGACCTGGGTGTCTGGCTTTGCTTGAAAAATCTGATGGCTTGGCAGATGGGCCCACGGTCTTGTGAGGTGCAGGTAGTGGGGCTGCCAGGTTGAGCCCAGTGTGTGTGGCTCATCCATGGCCCCCCGTTGATGCTCTGCAGACGGGTGAGGTGACGGGCATTAGGGCTGAGTGGCCGAGGGTGGGGCTGGCGCGATGGCCTAGGTTTCATTCTCGCTGTGGTTGCTTCTTGGACGTGGACCCTCAGCTCCTGGTGTTCTGAATCAGGTACCACAGCAGCTTTCAGTCCTACATCTGCAGGATGCTGCTGAGCCCAGGCCGCTGCAGCTGAGGTGCCCAGAGCAGAGCCCCGCCCTGGCTGCGGAGAGAGGTGTAGGTGGGAAATGAGGCAGGAGACAGAGGGGTGGGGGGTCCCGGGGGTGGGGGAGGTTTGAGCAGCGGCCTGAGGAAGGGAAGAAGTCATCCAGGCAGAGGGAGCAGAGGCCCTGAGGTGGCATGAGGTCCAGGGAGGAGGGGCCGGGAGACGGATGGCGGGGCTGCTTGTCCATGGGGTGCACTGTGGAGGTGGCGTGTCGTGTGGAGAAGGCAGTCCCGAAACCTGACGTCGTTATCATTATGCAGGATTGGCAGCCAGTTGCCCAAAGTTGTGCGTTTCCTGTAAAAATGCAGTGCTGTGAAGACTGTAGTGTATTGACACACTCGTTGAATTGTGCTCTGTAATCCATGAGAAGGAAGGCTGAGAAGACACAGACGGCTGGGGTCTAGCTCGTCCTGGCTGCACCCAGCCCTGTCTGTTCCTGGTTCTGCACCCCTAGAGAGGGGCCTCAGCTTGACACACTGGTCTGAGGACCAGCATTGGGGGTGTGTTTTGTGACGCTAAGCTGTGGATCAGGCCGTGGAGACAAGGGGAGGCAGGACCTCACAGGCAGGGAGGCTGTGCTTCGGGCTCACGGGCAGAGGCCGCTTCATGGAGGGGTGGTGACGTTTCCGGTGGGCCTGGTGGGTAGGGCTCCGCAGTGGACAGAGGGAGGAGGAGCCCAGGCTTGGCTGGAGAGCAGGAAGGAGGGAAGCAGGGAAGGGGAGGGCGGAGCGTGGAGAGCCCTGGGGCCAAGCTGACCCCTGGCCCACTGTCATCGTGGCCCCAGTGGGGTTTCCTCAGAGGGGCTGAGCGGGGCCAAGATGCACTTAGGTCTGGTCAGCACTCCCGTCCTCCCAGTTCTTGTTGCCCCTCGCTGCACAGATGAGGGGACCTGCTGGGCGGACAAGATGACCCAGGGCCACGTGTGGAGGCGGCCAAGCTGGGGCTGTCTGCCCATGCCCGCTGAAGGAGGGACCGGAGCCTGGCCAGGCTGCTCCCGTCCACGTAACTGGCCACAGACTTTGTGCCACAAGCTATGTTTGATTTGTTTTGTTTTTTAAGGTAGGCTTTCCTTTGTAGAGCAGTTTTAGGTTCACAGCAAAATCGAGGAGAAAGTGCAGAGATTTTCCTCATACCTCTGCCCCCACACATGCAGGAGGTGTGTCACCACCCATGTCCTACAGCAGCAAGGGGCACGTGTCACAGTCGATGAAGCTCACTGGCGCGTCAGGATCCCCCGAGTCCATAGTTTACACGCGGGTTCACTCTCAACGGTGTGCACTCGGGGTCTGGACACGTGCAGTGACGGGGATGCAGTATTACAACGTTACACGGAGTGCCTTCACTGCCCGAGAAACCCACCATACTCCACTTGTTCGGCCCTCCTCCCAGCCCCACCCCTGCACCCACGGAACTTTGTACGGTCTGCCTGGCTGGCCTTTTCCTGAGCGTCCTGTGCTTAGAACCGTGCAGCCGCGGCTTCTCAGCTTGGTTCCTTTCCCCGCGTGATGTGCATTTCGGGTTTCCCCAGGCTTTTCAGGACCTGATGGCTCATTTCTTTTTAGGCTGCCACAAACTGTTTTTAAACCACACAGGTCCTTTTCATTCCTTGCTGTCTTTAGAAACAAAAAACTTACCTGGAAAAGTAATCCATGCTCATTTTAGTATGCCTGAACAACACAGGAGTGGCATAAGGGCTGAGCCCCACCCCACTTCTGCAGACAGCGACCAGCAGTGTGTCCCTGTGTGTCCTCCAGGCTGGTGTCTGAATGGAAGCGAACACCCGTGAATGGAGTGTGCTTCTGACATTCAGAAGAAATCCTAGTACCACAGCTGTTCCTCCTTGTAGGATTTCCCTCTGCAGCACCGTCCGTTTGCAGCGCACCCTGGTTTGCCCGCCTCGGGCAGCGTCCTGCTGGCTCTGCGGTCAGGCTGCAGGCGTTTGTCTCCTTTTTAACAGCCACGATGTCCCCGTCTGGGGCTGCACATTTGATCGACTGCTGCACTGGGATGGGTGTTTGGAGAGCTTACGTTCCTCCCCTCCCTGACCAGTCCAGAGCCAGCATTCTGAGCCACTGGCCTGTGGCTGTGTTCGTGTTGAAGTGGATTCCAGAAGAGCGATGCACGGGTCAGGCACGCTCCTTTTTTACTGGAACGTATGCTGCCAGGTTGCCCCAGTTCAGTGTTGAGAGCCCCGCTTTGGCAGCCCTGGTGCCGGGCTCTGCCCCCCTCCCTCGTGCCAGCTTGGTGAGCACTCACTGGCAGCTGGTTGCTTTAGCTGCCGTTTCTTTAGCCAGTGGGCGTCTTTGCATTTGTTTCATGAGCCACTTTTTCTTTAATTGTCTATTTTTATCCTTTTCCCCCCTTTCTCAGGATTTTTTTAGTAGATTATAGAATTTTTTAAAAACATAACTGTCCATCTTTCATCACTTCTGTGTTAGGCTGAGCAGTGGCTTTTCTGTGGGGTGTGACATGGAGGAGCGCTTGTCCTGCCGTCGCTGTCGAGCTCTCTTGAGCTCTCATGCCGTCTCTATCCTGGAGGAGCGGCCTTTTCCACTGGGCGGTTTCTGCACGTTCACAGCTAGCGCTGGGAGGCGTCTGAGGTTATCCTTCTCACCTCACGCTGCAGGGAACTGAGGCCCAGCGAGGGACAGGGGAGGCGGGTCCTGGGTGCTGGGCCTTCCTGCTTCACACTGTCTGGGCAGCGTTGTAGGACTGGGTCAGCGCCAGCCCTGGGGAGCCTGCTGGCGGGGCCGAGAGTGGACAGCCCGCTCCGCCTGTGTCTTCTGGACACTTGGCCTCTCAGGGGTGGCCGCCACAGAGGGAGACGCATCTGGGTTTGGATCCCAGCTTCTTGGGTCTGTAACCTCCCCTCCCCTTCAGTGATGCTGCCTCGTCTTCTGCAAGGTGCGCGCCTAGGAGCCCGGCCGTGTCTGCTCCCGCGCCCCAGTGTGCTCTGCAGGTGGCGTTTGCAAAAAGAGAGACAGCTGTTAAGGGCTCTGAATCCTGATCCGCACCCGCTTCTCGCCACCTTCCCAGTTGACTTAATGAAGCCAAGTTTGCAAATGAAACATAATTTCAAAGACAAGCATGTTGTTGAAGGGTCTCGGGATGATCTGTGTTTGTGGCCACTCCTCAGCACCTGCCTCTTTAGTTACCACAGATGCTGACGAGGTACCCGGAGCATCAGGTTCCCAGGCAGAGCTGCCGTGTGTAGCCAGGGGCCCGGGAGGAGGCAGGGTGGCCAGCATGCTGCCCATTTGGGGCACACTCACTCCTAAACTCCACCAGCGGCTGCGATGACAGAGGAGCCTGTACCCGGGCTCAGGTGGGGACTCCCCTGTGTGGGGGGATACAGCAAGCCCAGGCCGGACATGGCCCCTGCCGGCGGGCCCTCACAAGGCAGGTGACCGGGCGCTCTGGCTTCAGCTCTCTTCACTTTGCCGTGACCACGGGAACCTTTTCCTTCCACACCTCTTCATTCATGGCGTTGGTTGTCCAGCGGAGTCTGTGGAGCCTCTCGCGTGTGTGCACAGGCCCTGTCCTGGGCACTGGGGTGTAATGTAGCCTTCCACTCCAGGCAGCTTCCACTCCACGGAGCAGATGGCAGCACAGTCAACAAGAAGGTTTAAGGACGACAAGAGCCAGGAAGGCAGTAGGGCACTGTGTCAGCCGTGGGGGCCAGCAGCTTTGGCCCAGGCGTCAGGGAGAGCCTTTGTAAGGAGGGGACATTGGGTAGAGTCTGGAATAGCCAATGAAGACCTGAGGGAGAGTTTTCTGCTTGTAGGGACAGCAGGTGCAAAGGCCCTGAGGTTGGGGACATGCTGGGTGGTTGGAAGAGTAGGAGGTGGCCTTCATGGCTGTGGTGTGGGGAGCCAGAGGGCTTGTGGTAGGAGACGGGTAGAGTAGACCTCTGTCGAGCGACCGATGGCCACCCCACTGGCCCTTGGCCGTGGACTCCTGTGCCTCTTGTGCCTATTGTTGCTGCTAGCTGCTCTGGGTCAGTGCCTCTGCACCCATGAGTGCATCCACTGTGTGCTCTGGAGTAAGAGAGGGAGGGGCGGCCCTCTGCCTGCAGGGGTCGTCCCAGCCAGGTTGGCCTCGTGACAGACGACAGTCACACCTAGTGCTTACGGCGCCCTGCGCTGTAGGCTGTGGGGGTGGGGCAGGATGCTGGGCTTCATCCCTGGCAACCTGTTGGCCGCCTGGGTCAGGCTCCAGTGAGTGGGGTCCTGGGCCGTGGGTGGGGGCTGGGGTGGCATTCTCACTGAGGCCTGCGCTCGGCTGACTTCGGGCTGGAGCTGCCTGGCCTTGTTCTTTGGAGTGAACGCCCTAGCCACGTTGTGCTCTCTGATCTGCTCCCCGCTCCTTGCTGGGACTCATTAGGGTTTTGAAATCAATGATCACATGGGCAACTGGTCACTTATTCATTCTTTTGAACAATCTTCCTTGGGCGCTGAAGCCACCGTTCTACTTGTCTCCTACAATGAATTTGGAAATGTCACTCATTTCTCCTTGTGGGAAGGGTAGGGGCAGCGGGTGGGGGGTGGCAGCCCCTGGTGTGCTGGCTGCAGCCTGACGCGTGCCTGCCTGCGCAGGAGTGTGCGGGGGAGCCGCTTTTCATGCTCTACTGCGCCATCAAGCAGCAAATGGAGAAAGGCCCCATCGACGCCATCACAGGTGAGGCACGCTACTCGCTGAGCGAGGACAAGCTCATCCGGCAGCAGATTGACTACAAGACGCTGGTGAGTGAGGGGCACGCGTCCTTTCCCGCCCCGCTGTGCCCCCCCCGGGCCTCCCGGGAGAAGCGGGCTCATGCTGCACCTCCCTGCCCACAGACCCTGAACTGTGTGAACCCCGAGAATGAGAACGCACCTGAGGTGCCGGTGAAGGGGCTAAACTGCGACACAGTGACGCAGGTCAAAGAGAAGCTGCTGGATGCCGTGTACAAGGGCGTGCCCTACTCCCAGCGGCCCAAGGCTGCGGACATGGACCTGGGTGAGCCTGGGGCAGCGCTCACACTGTGAGCAGTGTGGCCGCACTGGGTTCTGGGTGTCGGGCCTATGGGTGCCAAGGCCTGAGGCAGAGGGGCAGTGTCTGGCGGCCACAGGCAATGGGCTCGGCTGGGGACGTCCAGGCAGGGCCCCGCACACTGGTTGGGAGGGTGTGGAGGCCATGGGGAGTTTCAGGAGTGGGCTGTGATCCAGGCGGGGCTCTGAAAAGTTGCTCCTGCCGGGGTAGAGGTGGGCGGGGCTGGAAGCAGGGAGTGCTTTGAGGACGGTGCCCTGTCCCCCCAGGGGAGGCAGGTGGGGGGTTCCATGTCCCTAGAGGCGAGTAGACCGTCAGACTTGGGGGGCGCTCTGCCTCATGAGCTGGACAGGTTGGGGTACCTGCTGAGCTAGGGAGGGCCAGAGGAGGAGGGGCAGGTCAGGGGCCTGGGAGTCCCATGGTGGATGTGGCTGGAGAGGCTGAGGGGCCACTGTGGAGGCCTTGAATGCCAGGCTGAGAGCAGCTGGGCCTGGAGCTCTGAAGGCAGAGTGAACCGTGTGTAGTCTGGTTGCCCAGGGTCGGGGAGCACGTCAGGTGGAGGGCTGCCAGAGAGGCAGGCAGCTGCAGGGCGCAAGGCTGAACTGCAGGGCCACAGCTTCCTGCTCCCAGCCAGGCCCAGAGCTGCCCACAGGCTGGAAGGAGCCTTGTCCCTGCATTGTTCTGGTGTGCGGGGCCTTCACCGAACCCCCTAGGATGCCCGGGCCCTCAGGGCCACCCTTCCCCTCCTGGCGCTAGAGGCCCGGACAGAGAGGGAGCAGCCACACGGCTGTATCCCTCCAGCGCTCCCCTTCCTGGCAGAGTGGCGCCAGGGCCGCATGGCGCGAATCATCCTGCAGGACGAGGACGTCACCACCAAGATCGACAACGACTGGAAGAGGCTGAACACGCTGGCTCACTACCAGGTGACCCCCAGACCTGGGCCCCTGGCCGCAGCTCAGAGCCTCTCTTCCCTAGGAGCTCCGGGGCTCTGCGGGTGCCGGTGTCCAGCCCCCAGCTGGGGGTGGTCAGCAAATGTCAGAGAGAAAGGGGGCAGGGGTCACATGCATGACTGTCCCAGGCCTCACACTGGCCCATCGGGTTCTCCGTACAGCCTGAGAGGTACACTGGTGGGGAAACTGAGGCTCAGAGTGATGAGGCGACTAGTCTCCAGGCACAGAACCAGGGAGGGCTGAGGGTGTCACCGGGCCCCTGATGGTGGGTCACGTGTCTCTGGGCCGTCTGTCTGCAGGTGACAGATGGGTCCTCGGTAGCCCTGGTGCCCAAGCAGACGTCTGCCTACAACATCTCCAACTCTTCCACCTTCACCAAGTCCCTCAGCAGATACGGTGAGGGCCCAACAGGACAGGGCGGGTCGGGGCCCCCAGCCTGGACAGACAGCTCCCCTGGGCCTGCTGCAGCAGGCTGGGAGGGGCTTTGCACACAACCCATTGCTCAGCCACTTGGCCCTTCCCTTGAATCTGGAGGCCACACCTGTTGCCCAGCATACACCTGCACACAGCTGTCCTTTCTGCCACCTCCCTGCTGCCACTGTCTGTCCCCAGCCACCAAGGAGGTGGGGCTGATGACCCAGCTCTCAGATGAGGAAACTGAGGCTCAGACAGGGGAGCTGCCTGGCCTGAGGTCACCCAGCTGGGGCCATGGTGGGCGGGCGGGTGCTGGACGTGGAAGGTGTGCCCGCTGACAGGCATGGTGCCCACAGAGAGCATGCTGCGCACAGCCAGCAGCCCCGACAGCCTGCGCTCGCGCACGCCCATGATCACACCCGACCTGGAGAGTGGCACCAAGCTGTGGCACCTGGTGAAGAACCATGACCACCTGGACCAGCGAGAGGGCGACCGCGGCAGCAAGATGGTCTCGGAGATCTACCTGACACGGCTGCTGGCCACCAAGGTAGGCCCAGGTGGGCAGGTGGCAGGGACGCCAGGACAGACAGATGTGGGCCTCAGAAAGCTAAGCTCAGAACAAGCCCCTTGTCCTCGCTCTCATCCTATGGCCACATGGGCCTGGGTGGCGCAGCCAGCTGCTTAGGTCACCCAGGAAGCGAGGGATGCCCTGGTGGCACCCCTGGAGCTCTGTCCTTGCCCACCCGCAGGGCACGCTGCAGAAGTTTGTGGATGACCTCTTTGAGACCATCTTCAGCACGGCGCACCGGGGCTCGGCCCTGCCCCTGGCCATCAAGTACATGTTCGACTTCCTGGACGAGCAGGCCGACCAGCACCAGATACACGATGCGGATGTGCGCCACACCTGGAAGAGCAACTGGTACCTGCGGCGGGGCGCTGGGCAGGACGGCAGGGCAAAGGCTGCCCCTGAGGCGGGCCTACAGCCCCGCTCTGAGCAGGGAGCGTGGCACTGGGGGCACAACCAGCTGGGCAAGGCCGGAGGCTGCAGCACTCCGGGAGGCCCATCCTCCAGGACCCTGGTGGACCTGGCCCTGTTCCGAGGGCAAGGAGAGAGGCCGCGGGTAGGCTGTCTCCATGCCATGGCCAGTCCTCTTCACATGGGCCTTCCCAGATCGCCCGTCCGGGGGTCATCTGCTGCCTCCCCTGCCTGGGGCCTGGGCACAGCCTCTGCTTCAGTTTGCAGGACCCCCCTGTGGTGAAGGAGCTGGGGGGTGTCCAGGCATGTGCATACACGTGTGTCCGTGAGTGCGCATGGCTGTGCACAGACATGTGAGTACGGGCTTCTGTGTGATCAACAGGCTTGGTGGGCCAGGCCAGGCAGTGGTGAGGGTGATAATGAAGCACTCACTCCCAGCGCCCTCACCCTAGTGGCCTCCCGGGAGGTCAGCACTCCCCTCCCCCCACAGCCACCACTTGCCCGGTCTCTGTCTCCCTGAGCCTGCCAGCGTACCCTCAGCCACGTCAGCCCCCTTCCTGTGCCTCTCTGTCTTTCTCCCTGTCCCCTGATGGTCCGACCCCCCCAGCATTCTGGTTGGTCTCCCCAAACCTGGGATGCAGTCCTGGTCATCACCAGGGCCACCCTAGGTGTCCAGCTCCCTTTGTGCTGTCTGCGGACTTTGGTTGGGATTAAGTGCCTGAGAGGCCCCTCCTGGGCTCTGCTGGGGGCTCCATGGGGCTTGGGGGTAGCATCATCTAGGTCAGCACTGTCTAGGAGAGCGCTTTGCAGTGACAGAATATCCTGGATCCGTGCTTTCTAGAGGTGGCTGCCAGCTGCGTGTGGCTGCTGAGCATTTGACGTGTGTCTAGTGCACCTGAGAATCTGAGTTTTTAATTTCATTTAATTTTACTTAATTTAAATTTAAACAGCCACGTGTGGCTAGTGACTGCTGGATAGCCCAGCTGACACTGCTTTAGAGGGCGGCACAGAGGTCAGCTCTCTGTGCGGCTGTGTCCCCTGAAATCCCTTCTGGGCTTGCTGCTGGGGCCCACCTGGGCAGGGGCAGGGTGAGCCAGCCTGGGTGTGAGCGAGCACGCAGGCCTAGGAGGACTGGGACTGTGTGTGGTGGGTGCCTGAGAGCGAGGGAGTGCCCCTGGTCTGCACGTCACGCCCATGTGTGACCTGAGTGTGTGGCCCTCAGAGGGCCTCCCAGGAGGGGCTGGGCAATGGGGGCAGCAGGGCCCTGGCTGGACTTCAGTTTCCCCATCTGCATGGAAGTCCATGGCCACCATGAAGGTCGGAGCTGGGAGGGCTGCGGGGCTGCTGGCTGGCCCCTTTCCCATGCTGCCTGGAAGGGGCCCTGAGGCCCTGTCTGACGGGGTGCCTGGCCTGCCTGCCCGCAGCCTGCCCCTGCGCTTCTGGGTAAACGTAATCAAGAACCCGCAGTTCGTGTTCGACATCCACAAGAGCAGCATCACAGACGCCTGCCTATCGGTCGTGGCCCAAACCTTCATGGACTCCTGCTCCACATCCGAGCACAAGCTGGGCAAGGACTCCCCCTCCAACAAGCTGCTCTACGCCAAGGACATCCCCAACTACAAGAGCTGGGTGGAGAGGTGAGTCCGGCGTGAGGGGCGGGACGGCAGGCAGAGGCACTGAGGCCCAGCTCACACGCCCACCCCACCGCCTGCCTGCAGATATTACGCTGACATTGCCAAGATGCCCGCCATCAGCGACCAGGACATGAGCGCCTACCTGGCCGAGCAGTCGCGGCTGCACCTGAGCCAGTTCAACAGCATGAGCGCCCTGCACGAGATCTACTCCTACATCACCAAGTACAAGGACGAGGTGAGCGCAGGGGCCGCCCAAAGCCGCCTGCCCCCACCCGGCCGCCAGCCCTGCCTGTGCCGCCCTGGCCGGGCCGTGGGCAGCCATGGCAGCTCTTCCCAAGGTGGAGAACATGGTTGGTGAGTGACTGGTCCCGAGGGCTCATTACGGGGTTTGTTGGGCTGGGTGGACGTCTCCAGGGCAGGGCGCGGTGCCCTCCACAGTCTTGGTATCTTTCCTGCTGATGCGGTGGGCAGAGCTGCAGTTCCTGAGACGTCTGGGGAAGGAGGCCTGACTCAGGCTGAATTGGACGGAGGACACAGGGCGTGAGAAGCGGGATGGGTGTGCCCCATGCTAATGCCCTGAGGCCACAGTCGGCCTGGCCGCAGGACTGTGGGGGCCATGAGGCTTGAACAAAAGCCGTCCTGGAGGAGGGGCGGCGAGCCCCAGGCAGGGGCCCATCGCTGTGTGTGCAGGCTGCGGGGACGTGGGCTTTTCCCGGGTGAGACGGGCCATCAGGGCTTAGAGACAGAGGATCTGACTGCCGGTTCCAGGGGATGGAGGAGGCAGGGGCCGTGACCGTGCTGCAGGCCGCGGGGCTGGGAGGGGGTGGGACTTGCCCATCTGACTGGCTGTGGTCTCCGACTCCAGACTTGTGGCCGAGTGATCGGGAGGCTGTGGGAGTCTGGCCTGGACTTTGATTAAAGTTTGGGGGGAGTGGAGCTGTGAGCTCTGGGGCAGGGCATGGGGGTCAGCAGCCGACAGGAAGGCCTTCAGCTGAGACTGAGGAGATGGCCGGAGGTGAGTCCGGAGCAGAGAAGGGATGGGCTGAGCCCCAGGGGACCAAGAGGCAGAGGCAGCAGGGGCAGGGTGTCAGGAAGCAGGGCTGGTCCCCGGGGTCTGGATGGGCAGCAGGAAGTTGAGTGGCCGGGGGCTGGGCACTAAAGCCTGCTGTCCTCGGGTTAACGTGTGAGCGGAGGGGAGCTCCTGGGTGCTTCTGAGGAGCTGTGCTGTGAAGGGCATGGAGAAGCCCGGCAGTGGCTGGAGGGGGCTTGGCCGAGGGCGATGGCAGTGAGGCCGTGTGCCAGGGAGCTGATGCCCCAGCGGGAAACGGCACGTGAGCGACAGAGCACACGAAGCCCGCGGGTGCTGGGGGCAGGCCTGGAGCTCGGTGCTCCTGCTTCCTGGGGGCTGCAAGCAGTGGGCTAAGTGGTGTGGAGGGGCTGTAGGGGATGGCATGTCCGCGCCCTGGGTGACTGGGCCCTGCTCCAGTTGACAGTCCGGGACGCAGCACCCAGGTGGAGGAGGCCTGGCTGTGACCAGAGACCTGTCTGGGGTTGATGTTTTGGGGATAAGAGTAGGAGTGGTGACGGGGGCACTCGTTCTCCACACTGGGTCCCTCAGCTGAGAGTGGAAGGGATGGCACCTGGATGTGTGCTGGCACTCCTGCCACGTACAGGCCCACTGCATGCCCCTCTCCGAGCTTCTGTGTTCCTGTCCCTTGTGAGTGGGCGCCCTGGCCAGGCCTGCTCACGCCCCGCCTTCCTCCGCAGATCCTGATGGCCCTGGAGAAGGACGAGCAGGCACGGCGGCAGCGGCTCCGGAGCAAGCTGGAGCAGGTGGTGGACACAATGGCCCTGAGCAGTTGAGCCCCTGGCCGCCACTGCCCGGCAGGAGTCGAGCAAAGAGCCCACAGCGTGGCCTCCAGCCAGCCGGCAGCCACAGCCGGGGGGTCCGCGGAGGCAGCCTCGCCCCAGCTGTGCAGCACCCGTGCACCTGGGCCAGTGCGCAGCCCCGTCCTCTGTCCCCCATCCCGCCCGTGGGCCCGGTCCTCATTGTGTGGATGCCACGGCATCTGCAGCCCCCTCCGGCTGAGCTGCTGGCCGCAGGGCTGGGGGCCCGGGTGCAGCCGGGGCCTTCTCAGGAGGCTAGGGTGAACACTGAGGCCCTGGGGGAGGCTGGAGCCCTTTGGGAAGGGGGAAGCCAGTCTGGTCCATCTGCCTGAGGCCGGAAGGGCCTAGGTGAAGGGCTGCAGGGGGTCAGCTGTTTCCAGCTTCCAGGGCAGAGTCTGAGGGCCGGGGTCCGGCCAGCAGCCCCCAGGAGACTGAGTGCCCAGGGCCCAGCCGTCGCTGCCACCTGCTCCGTCTGGCACCCCACCTCACTGCTGCGCTCCGCCACCATCCTCCGATTCACCGCGTGCTCTCCGCGGAGGCCGGAGCGCCACGTCGACCTCGCCCTGAGAGGCCCAGCTCCCTCCTGTGGAGGGCTGCAGGACGCTCTGCTCACAGCTCCAGGTGACTTCCAGGACTCGGCAGGTCCCTTTCTGTCCTCAGGGCTGTGTCTCTGGGAGCCACTGGGGCCTGGGGCTGTGGGTCATGAGCGCACATTCCCGTTATTTATTCCCCCTCCCCCCGCGCCCACTGGTCAGCCGTGGAGGCCGCCAGAGCAGCCCTGTCGCCCTCCTCCCTCCCCATCTGCCCTGCTCTCCACGCCCACCTTCCAGTGCTCCCAGTCTGGCCTCTCAGCAGCGTGCTCGCCCCTCAAGAGCAGGGGACAACTGGGGACCGAGTGTTTAGGTTGAACAGAGACAGCTTGCTGGGCCACCTGCTGGTCTGGCTCGGTGGGGGACGCAGTGACCAGAGGGCCTGGAGGCGGGCTCCGTCCACCCTGCCCTCGGAGCACGAGAGAACAGTGTTTTGATTAAAAACACCTGTACATATATGTATATCTTCGCGGCTCCAGCCCCGGTGGGGTCCTGTGTGGCTGCCTGGAGGAGGAGAGGTGTCACACACGGTTTAGAGTAAGAACAGCGAGGCGGTGGGAAAGCAACTCCAAGCAGCGGTGGCGAAGGTGGCCGCAGTGTCCGCGTGGAGCGCCCCGAGGCCTCTGCCCGGACCTTCGACCTGGGTCATCACCGTGTTTTCGTTTTCCTGTACAAGAGGAGAGAGCTGCTCCCGCGGGGCGGCCAAGGGTCCCTGCATGACTGTGCTGGCGTTTGGTCTGACTTGATCTTTTTAAAACTGCAAGTGTTGAATACTAGAGGCTGTTAGACCCTTTGTTATGTTTTTTAATTAATTAGTCATTTGTGAAAGCAAATAAGCGGCCCGTCCCCTCTTCAAGTTCCCTTTTTTGATGGTACTAAAGTTTCCCACGGACTTTAAGGGACAGCTAACTGTGGCCGGCCCCCTGAGCAGCGCTGGCCACACCCCTGGAGAGCAGGTCCGCTGTTCCGTGGCGGGGGCAGCGTGGAGTCTGAGGACAGACTCAGGAACCTCCTGAACCCGGCAGCGGGGACCCTGGGCCCTGGGCACTGCTGCAGACGCCCAGCTGGAGCTCGGGCCGGCCCCGTCCACTGCGGCAGGGGGGGCCCCCTCCCTGGGCAGCCAGAGCTCAGGCCGGGCCATCTAGAGGTCAGCAGTCTTTGGTTGCCGCTGGGTTGGCCTGGATCCTTCCACGGGTGTACCCCCATCTCCCCTCTGATGCCACCTGGCCCTGCCGGGGTGCAAGCCTCGGTTTCCCCCGAAGTCTTCCCTGGTTGCTGGCTTCCCACTGAAGCCCCTGTTCTTCCAGTCCCACGCTGGTGAGGGTGGGGCTCCTCAGCCCCTGCGCCGCCCTCTTCCGATTCCAGTCCCAGCCCCTCTTCCTGACCTCCCTGGCCCCTGCAGAGAGCCAGGCCCCTCCTCACGCCCTTGTCACGTGGGCGGTTGTCAGGCCACCAGTGGGGACAGAGGAGGGGCGCCCACCCAGCCCTGCAGGGCGTGTGGTCCTCCGCAGAGCACGCACCGTGCCAGGAGCAAGCACTTTAGCAGTACTGTTTACACGCAAGCTGGCCGAGCTGACGCTGAGCCTGCCCTACCCGTGCGGCAGGCCCGCCCCTTCCTCCCTGCGGGTCGGGGACACAGGCTCTGAGCCCTCCTGTTGCTGTTCCCTCACTCCTCCCAGCCCTGTAGCACCGTAGGCGCTGGCCCAGGCCTCCCACCGTCACCTCTGGGCGTCCTCCTTCCAGGGGCTCCAACCTGGGCTCTGGCACTGGCCTGGGGGTGTGTGGGGGCCCAGCAGGAGCCTGGGATCGGAGCCCCGCTCTGCGCAGTGAGGGTGGGTGCGATCGTCCCGAAAGCCCCTCTGCAGCTCCAGGGCTCAGGGTGCTGTGCAAGAACGCCCAGTTGCCCAAACGGCGCTGCTGTCACCTGCCTGCGTGGGCCGCGCCTCCCTTCCCTCCCCCACGCGTCTCAGGAGGACCAGGGGCAGCTCACACCTGCTTGGGAGCCTGGCCTCTCCATATACCTCGAGCTTGTCTGCACTCCCCTGCCCAGGGCTGCTGGCCCCGCCTGCTTCCCCCTGGCCTGAGGAGCCAGGCTGTGCGAGAGGCCCCTGGGTGCCCGAGCCAGAGCGCCCCCAGCGCACCCCCTGGTTTTTTCCCAGTTCTGGATCTGGTGGCTCACATAGTTGGTGCTACACAGGCTAGAATAGATATATTTAGAGAGAGAGAGATATTTTTACGATGAAGCCCACAGTTAGCTGTCCTTTAATGCCGCAGAGCCCCCACCCAAAAGAAGAGAGATGCTCGGCCGGCCTGAGCACCCGCGGCCGTGGCTCCCACAGGAGCAGTGTGGCCGATGGGGCGCTCACCGATTCTGTAAATAGATGACTATTTCCTACTTTACTGTTCTTCAGATTTAGTACTTGTAAATACACACACACATTAAGGAGAGATTAAACATTTTTGCTAAAGCTCTCGGCTCTGGGTTTTCCTTTCTGGGAGGGGTCTGGGGTGGGGGCCGAGGGGCCAGGAGGTGGGGGTCGCCCTCAGAACTACAGGCACACCCGGTGCTCAGAGCTGCCCACCGGCATGGTCCACCCTGCACAGCAGCAGCAGCAGCACCCAGAACCGACCGCAGCACGGGTTCTCGGCCGCCTCTGTCTCAGCAGGCCCTGGCATCTGCTGCCCACGGTCAGGGTTGCTGTGCTTGCCTGTGCTGGGAACCTCCGGGTGCTCTTGGCCTTGGAGACACTTTGGAACCATTGGCTGAGACTGAAAAACACCGAGGCCTGAGCCCCGCAGTGTCCTGTTGTCCCTGGGCCTGTACAGTGTGCTTTCACAGGGTACCCAGGTGGTTCTCATGCACAGCAGGGTTGTGAACCCCTGGCTCAGAGCAGTGGTTTCTTGGGGGCCTTGTTAAAAGGCAGATTCTGATCCAGGGGGCCTGGTGTGGCCCGGGTGCTTTGGTGACCCAAGGTCGTAGTCCTGGGACCGCTCCTTGAATAGCAAGGAGTTGGAGCTGCGTTTCCCAGACTTTCTCAGCCAGGAGCTCTCTTTTTGTTGGTAGCCTTGCAGGTGAGGAACCCAGTTTGGGAAATGTTGGCCTTTCCAGTGCAGACATGCTGTTCCATCCATGAAAATTTTGACAAGTATTTTTCTGACGGAAAGGGTGTTGGTGCAGCCCCCTGCTGGCGTGTGGCTCTGGGAGTGGCCCACTCTCTGGGCCTGTTTCCTTCATGGCCCAACAGGGATGGCTGTTCTTGCTCCTGTGGGTGGGCGTGGGGATCAGATGTGATCATTTCGGATGAGGCAGGCATGACGCATCCCCAAGGGTGTACCTCCTCTGCCCTGGTCTCCAGGCCAAGCCCAGGCAGTAACAGTGACTGAGGCCGATTGGCCACCGTCCAAGCACAGCTGGTGAATGGACTGGTTTGGGCTTCTGTGAGGCCTGTTATGATCCTCAACAGACAGGCGCCGAGGGGCACACAGGTGTTGCCCGAGGCTGCACAGGGGGTGGTGGCAGAGCTGGACTGAAAGGCCCATCGTATCAGGAGGGAGGTTCCCAGAGAGCTGCAGGCGCTCCACCTGCCTTCCTGCCCACGCTCCGTCCCGAGGGCTGTGACAGTGGTCCACACCGCCTGCTCCAGCATGGCCCGTCCTCACAGCCGTAGCTGTAGGCACCAAGCTCAGCACCAAGCTCAATTACTAAAAAGAAATCAGTGCAATCACCGTGAAATTGCATCGGAAACAAATTTAGCAAATTCGGTCCTGTTTGGAATGTGACGTGGCCTGTTCTCCCGGCTGAGTCCCCTCCAGCTTCCCGGCACAATCAGCCCTGCCTCAATTACCCTCGTTAGGCTGCTCAGGGCTCCACCCCCGGCAGCCTGAAAGCGGGCGACACCTGAGCCGCCGTCAGCCTCACGGCACGGTGATCAAGTGCAATTAGACCGCCAGCGCTGGTGGGAGGGTGGCAGGCGCCTGCTGATTGCTGCGCACGTGGGCTCCTCAAGGGCATTAGAACCAACAGCTGGTCACACCCGGGCTTGCCGGCTGCTCCCAGCCGGGCGTGTGGTGGGGGTGTCTGGGTGGCAGAGGGGGAGGCCGGCTTGCTATCCAGCATGTCCAATGACCACTTCTGTGTGCTGAGCCCTGTGCTGAGCCTGGTGCCAGGGCAGCGGACGGAGCAAGGATGGAGTGACTGGCCAGGCCACCCACAGGTGCCGTGAGGAAAGTGCTACGGCAGCCAGGGGACAAGGGAGGGCTGTCCATCTGGGCAGGGGCGAGGAGGCCTGAGGGGTGAGAGGGAGCCGCCGTGGGGATGTGCGGGGATGTTAGGGGGAGCGTGTTGCCTGGGGTGGAATGACCGCGTGAGGCACAGGCGAGG
The DNA here is from genome assembly GCF_021613505.1 of Equus quagga. Taxonomy (NCBI): domain Eukaryota; kingdom Metazoa; phylum Chordata; class Mammalia; order Perissodactyla; family Equidae; genus Equus; species Equus quagga. The sequence continues at coordinate 98,498,493 of NC_060267.1, forward strand.
AGCCGGTGGACACCGTGAGAGGAGAGCAGAGGCCTGAGGCTGAGGGCCATTCGCTGCATGAGGGGGCTCAGGCCGGGGAGGAGCAGGGGCTCGTCCTGAGCTCCACAGGAAGCCAGGAGGGTGGGCTGATTGGCATTTGGGGGCCATGGGATTAGAGGGGTGAAGGCCACTTGGGAGGCTCCTGCAGGCGTCCCTGAAGGACCTCGGCCCTCTGGGGCCTTCCTGGAGACCCAGCAGCAACAAGACAGCTGGGTGGGTGGCACATGGAGCCAGGATTCAAGCTCAGGTTATCTGCCAACTTGGGGTGTGTTTGAGGAAATGACTTCCCAGCCATCATTGCTGTGTCCAGTTGAAGACCACCCTGAGCAATACCTGAGCATGTGTCCTGGCTTGGTGCCCTCTCCATTATAAAGGACAGAAGTGTAACCTAAACTGTCTGGAGCAATGACAAGGGAACTGTTTGGCTCATGCAATAGAAAAGTCCAAGGGCGCATCTAGCTTCAGGCTTGGCTGCATCCAGGGGCTCCATGAGGTCATGAGGAATCTGTCTTTCTCCTTCATTCATGAGCTTCATTCTGAGACAAGCTCTTCCCGAGTGGGGGACACTGATGGCTGTCAGCAGCTAGGCTCACCAGCTTGTCAACCACCGCGAAAGAGAGTGCCTTTGGTCGGCACGTGTCTAGGTAGGGATTTCATTGGCCAACTTTGGGGCACATGTCTCTATTTGAACCAATCATTCTGGCCCAAAGGATGAGGTGCTCTTATCGGCCGGACCCAGGTCACATGCGCAATGGGAGGTGGAGTCGGTGCACCTGCACCTCAGGGTTTTGCAGATTGTATGGAACTGTGCATACGTGGAGGAGGGAGTCCCGTGCCTTTTGTGAGCTCTGCCTGTGTCTGTGTGCAGGATCCCTAGGGGCAGGAAGGGATTGTCGGAGGTGCCTGGGGTGTCTCTACCATGACCCAGTCTCTTCCTGGGGGCTCGTAATTAACTGCTGACTGCCCACTTTGAATGCACGAAAAATGCCTGAGTCCTGTCTCCCACCCAGCTTCCTCTGCCTGTGTGACCTCAGCTGAGGGGGAGATGGCTCAAGGCTATTCATGATACCAGTGAGCCCTGCCCAGTGGCAGGTAGGGCAGGCCAGGGAGCACCAGGAGGCAGTTCCACATCTCTGACCGGGAGGGGCAATTGACTCCAGCACAGATTGGATGATGGTGCATTCTGGTCCCTAAGCTAGAAGTATGTTTCATAAGAGGACTGAAGTGGAGACCTCCGCGGCTGGAGGTGCACGTGGGGTAGCCTGGCTTCCTGGGCTCCACCAGTCTGAGTGATACCATCTCTTCCTCCAGCCCCTCGACCACCACACACCCACCCACCCACCCACTGTCCCCCTAATCCTGCCCACCCACCAGCTCATCCCATTGACATCATCCATCGTTGTCCACTCACTTCCACCAGCAATTCACTTCTCCTCCTTTCTCACCAGCCTCCCAGTCATCCACCCCCAGCTCCATCCAGCTTAGGTAGAGGTAGGATCATAAAGAGTTTGAGCTTACAAGCATCACAAGGATATGAAGAAATTGAACCCTTGTCCACTGTTGGTTGGCAAGTGAAATGGTGCAGCTGCTGTGGAAAACAGTATGGAGGCTCCTTAAAAAACTGAACATGGAACTACCATATGACCCAGCAATTCCACCTCTGGGTATAAATCCAAAGGAATTGAAAGCAGGGTCTTGAAGAGACATCTGTACACCATGTTCATAGCAGCAGCATCCACAACAGCCAACAGGGGGAAGCAGTCCCAGTGCCCATCAACGGATAAAGGACTAAACACAATGTGGTCTATACATCCCATGGAATATTATTCAGCGTTAAAAAGGAAGGTAATTCTGACACCTGCTGTGACATGAATGAACCTTAAGGGCGTTATGCTAAGTGAAATAAACCAGTCAGGAAAGGACAAATACTGTGACTCCACTGATGTGAGGTACCTAGGGTAGTCAGAATCAGAGACAGAAAGTGGAATGGCGGCTGCCAGGGCTGGAGGTGGTGGGCGTGGGGAGTTGTGTTTGATGAGGACAGAGTTTCAGCTGGGAAGATGAGAAATTTCTGGAAATGGATGGCGGTGATAGTTGCACAACAATGTGAATGTACTTAATGCCACTGAACTAGACACTTAAAAATGGTTAAGACGGTAAATTGTATGTTATGTATATGTTATTACATTTAAAACTAGTTCAAATAAAAATTTTAAGTGAGTCTTAGCTTTTGGTGTGGATGGGAGGCCACAGAACATTCTGGGCAGGAAAGCTTCACCCTTCTCTTTGGGCCTGGCGGTCTCATGCACACCCTCACTGCAGCGACAGTGGTCCCACGCCTCTGGCTGCGGCCCTGGCCTCCAGCCGTGTCTGACTGGCCCCTGGACGCCTCCCTCCGGGCTGCTCACGGCACCCAAGGTGAGGCCGGTGGCTAGTCCCACCTCCCGCAGGCGGAACCCCACAGCTCCTGCAGGAAGCTCCAGCTCCTGGTGAGCTCCTGCTGTCTCCGTCCATTATTTGGGGCATGGCTGCCTGGGCAGGTCTGTCCCCCTGAGGGGCGGCTCCAGACAGCAGGCCATCTAGGCAGCTCTGAGGCCTCCCGGCCGGCCGGCCCAGGCACAGGTGGGACTCTGGGTTCTCGGAGGAGCCCAGACGGGAGGCGCACTGGGCCCTACCCTGGGACACCCGCCACCCTGGGGTACCCCGTCCCCCAACCCTGCCCGCGCTGGTTCCTGCCTCCACCTCGGCCACACCACCCCCGGGAGCTTCCCCAAGCAGAAGTCAAAATACCTCTCTTCTCTGTCCGTGAGACTGTGCTTATTTTTTTAATGGATAAACACATCTTTTCTTATATAACAACTATGTCATTATCACAAAATTAGTATTTGCATATTCACATTTCCTCAATTCTCTCAAAACTGCATTGCCCCATGTGGTCTGTTGGTGCGAGGGCCGAGGAGCTGCCCACACACTTGCTTCCCGCTCTCCCACGGGTCACTCTGCAAGGTGCTGTTTCCAGGCCTTTCCTCGCAGCAGAAGCGTGGCCTCCGTCGGGAAGACCACAGGCAGCCAGGGTGGGTGCGGGCGCCTGTGACCCGCTCTTTGGCCCCAGCAGTCGTGCCCTGGACTGGATCTGGAAGCCCAGGGAGAGGGCCCTGTGGGCGCCGGGCTCAAGAGAGCCCCGGATGTCCCAGTCCTCGTCCCCACTCCTGCTCTACCGTCCTCCCATGGACCTCGAATTTTTCTCTAAACACATTTCTTTTGTAGTGAAGAAATTATTTAAAAGGGAAACTATGATGCAATCCTGAGTGATGACCTGTATGCTTGCCATAAATAGAAGGGGGATGTGAGAGTAAAAATAATATTAAATTCCAGCAACAAGTGGTTGCCCACACACAGTCCTTCTGCCCGAGGCAGGGACCGAGTGCTGGCCGGCGGACGAGTGCTGGCCGGTGGCAGAGGGGCTCTGGGCCGCCCCTGCTTCGCGGCCCCTGGCAGACCGCCCTGGTGGGAGGCTGGGGGACAGGAGGTGGAGGCCTGCTCCTGCAGGGGAGGTGTCCCCTCTTACTGGCACCACCTGGCAGCCCATCCCTGAACCGATAGCCACCTCCGCCCCCCACCTTTCCAGCAGGTGAGCACGTTCCCACCCCTCCGCTTGGCCCTGTGTGGAGTTCCCTTTGTGGCACTGCTCCTTGTCCCCACTGACGGCTGCCTGGAGGACTCCAAGCCTCATCTGACGTCAGGTCTGTCCTGCCTGAAATGCTCACGTGCCCCCCGGGTGCCCGCCCGACGTGTTTTAAATGCCTGGCATTATCGGCCCTGCAGGACCGCCCCGCTCCCGTGTGTCCCTGCTCCTGCCTCAGCCCTGCTCGGTGGCCCTGAGTGCTTGTCTCCCCTCGTCCACTGGCTTCCAGCCACCTCGCTGGGGAAGCCCCCCAGGACTGCCCCGGGGCACTCACTGTGCCCGCTGCCTGCATGTCTATCTGAGTGGGGCTGTGTCTCCCTGTGGGCCTGGTCCCTCTGACAACATCCCACATGCAGGTGTGTGACATTCCTGTCATTCTTTGCATAGTCGTAGGGCCTGAAAGGACACAGGGAGGGCTCAGAAGCAGGTCTCAGTCCAAGAAAGAAAGCCAGAAAGGCCTCTTTTCCTTTGCTGGAATGAATTACTTAAAAATAGTTTTCAAGACACAAATTCCTCTTCAAGGGAGCCTAGGAGTGACGCCCACTCAGAGGAACATAGAGCCAAGGGGTGATGGAGACAAGAGAAAGAGGGGGCGAGGCGGGGAGGGAGAGGCTACGATCCTGGACTCGCTGCGTCTATAGTTCTGTTAGCCAACAAATTCTTCTTTCTCTGGCTTTGCTCAAATCAGTCTGTCGTGTGCGCCTTGAAGAGCACAGGCTGCGCTGTGTGGTTGGCACGCGGTACGCGGCTGCTGAGAACCCTAACGGCGGCCAGTCTGACTTGAGACGTGCTGTGAGTGTAAAACACACATTCGGTGTACAATATCTTATTAAAATTGTTTATACTGATGAGATGTTGAAATGGTAATATATTGGATAGATGGGTTTAAATAAAATATATTATTAAATTTCATTTTACTTGTTCATTTTAACTTTTTCAAATATGGCCACTAGAAAATTTAAAATTGCACTTCTGGCTCACGCTATATTTCAATTTGACTAGACTAATTTTCTGGGGATAAAAAATACGCTTTTTTAGTGTGTGTGTGTGTGTGTAAGTGTCCATCTTAGCATCAACAGCTTCTAAGGAGAGTGATTTCCAGGAACCAGAGGGGTTCTTGGTTTTCCGAGTCTTCTGGATCTCGGCATGCAAGTTTGGGGTGAGAACTGGGGAAGAGAGGAAATGCTCTGCCTTTGTTTTCTAAGCAGCTTTGTGGAGCTGTAATTCACATACCAGACAAGACCCCTGTTTGGAGTGTCCAACTCAGGCTTTAGAGTATGTGCACAGTTTACAAGTGTCACGGCCGTCCGTTTTCCAACACTGTCATCACCCCCGAAAGAAATCCCCCACCCCTTAGCTTCCACTTCCCCTCCCTCCCTTCCCCCTACACCCCTAATCTACTCTCTGTCTCCATAGATTTGCCTATTCTGGACATTTCATATAAATGGCATCCCATAGTCAGTGGCCTTTTGTGCCCGGCTTCACCTACATTGTAGCATGTGTCACTGCTTCACTCATTTTTATGGCTGAACAATATTCCATTGCATGGATGAACCACATACTCTTTATCCACTCACCAGTTGAAAGACACTTGCCTTATTTCCATTCTTTGACTATTAGGAAGAATGTTGCTGTGAACATTTGGGTACAAGTTTCTGTCTGAACATATGTTTTCATTTCTCTTGAGTAGATACCTGGGAGTGGAATTGCTGGGTCATGTGGTCACTCTATGTTTGACAGCTGAAAGAGCAGCCAGACTGTTTTCCACGACAGCTGTACCACCTTACATTCCCAGCAGACATGTATGAGGGTTCCATTTTCTCCACGTCCTCCTCAACACTTGTTTTTTTCTTTTTTGAGGAAGATTAGCCCTGAGCTAACTACCACCAATCCTCCTCTTTTTGCTGAGGAAGCCTGGCCCTGAGCTAACATCTGTGCCAATCTTCCTCTACGTTATATGTGGGATGCCTACCACAGCATGGTGTGCCAAGTGGTGCCATGTCCACACCTGGGATCCAAACCGGTGAACCCTGGGCCACCGAGAAGCAGAAGGTGCGCACTTAACCGCTGCGCCACTGGGCCGGCCCCCCACAACACTTGTCATTGTCTGTCTTTCTGATCATAGCCATCCTAGTGGGTGAGAGGTAGTCTCTCATTGTGGTTTTGATTTACGTTTCCTGATGGCTGGTGATGTTGAGCATCTTTTCATGTGCTTATTGGCCACTTATTGGCTATATATCTTCTTTGGATAAACATCTATTCAGATCCTTGCCCATTTTTAAATTAGGTTATTTGTCTTTTTATTGTTAAATGGTAAGAGTTCTCCGTATATTCTCGGTACAAGTCCATTATCAGATACATGATTTGCAGAAATTTTTCTCTCATTCTGTGAGTTGTCTTTTCACTTTCTTGATGTCATCTTTTAAAGATCTGGTATCAGGTTCAGGGGTTGGGGCGGGATCCAGGAAAGAGCGCTTGGGGCTGGCACGCAGGGTGGCGTCTGGGAAAGCAGAGGAGAATGAACTCTGAAAAACCAGAACTACTGAGGACAAGCTCCTCTGAAGCCTGTCACTTGGTCTTAAACTCTCCGCGTTTCTTTTTTAATTTTTTAAATTGTGGTAAAATACACATAAAATTTACCATCTTAACCATATTTAAGTGTGTAGTTCAGTGGGATTAAATACTTGTATTCTGTTGTGCAACCATCACCACCATCCATCTCCACAGCTCTTTTCATCTTGTAAAACTGAAACCCCGTCCCCATTAAACACCCGCTCTCCATTCTCCCCTCCCGCAGCCCCTGGCAACCCCCATCCCACATTCTCGTCCTCTCCATGATTCTGACTACTCCAAGGAGCTCATGGAAGTGGAATCATACAGTACTTGTCCTTTTGTGCCCGGCTTATTTCACGTACCATAACGCCCTCCAGGGTCATCCCTGTTGTAGCAGGAGTCAGAAGTTCCGTCCTTTTTGAGGCTGAGTAGTAATCTATTGTGTGTCTAGACCACGTGTTGCTTATCCCTTCATCGCTGCAGGGACCCTGGGTTGCTTCCTCCTCTTGATTGTGAATGATGCTGCTGTGAACAGTAATTAGAAGGTTTAGTAGTCTGAACTCTCCAGCCATTCACTCAGGCGCCCCTTCTCAGTGAGGCTTCTGGCCACTCACCTCACAGTGGCCACCCCCCCAGAGCTGTCTCCATCCCTCCGCTTGGCTTCATTTTTCTCCAGAGCACAGACCGCCAGCCCTTTATTCATCTTGTGTACGGCCCTGTGAGGGCAGGGGTTGTGTCTGTCGTGGTCCCTGCTGTATCTTTGACCCCTAAAACAGGGCTTGACACACAGAAGGCCCTCGGTAGACCTCTGTTGATGGGTGAGCGAGTGAGGGTGACGCCTGGGCTTTGTACACGCATGGCCCACACTTCTATGGGGATGTCCCCGCCCGTCTTCAGCCAGGTGCACTGGCATCCTTTCTCCTGCAAGTGCACAGAGCTCTCACCCACGCCGAGGCGGGAGGAGCTGGCTCCACGCCTGTCCCCAGGGCTCTGCACGGCCCTCTTGTTAGTCATGGATGATGACGTCTCCCAGCCCAGAACAGCACTTCTGGACTTTGGAGAAATTATGTGTCTTCCCACCCCGAGGGCCATTTCTCCCCCAGGACTCTGGCTCCCAATTCTGACTTGCCCACAGAGCTCTGGGTCCCACCCCCACCCAGCCCATGTAGAAGTTGCCATGGGCTCCGGGCTGGGTGGCTCCCCGGCTGCCGGGGTAGGTGACTGTGACACTATCCTGCTTCTGACTTCTGTGGTTTATCTGAAATTCAAATTGAGCTAGGTGTCCTCTGTTTTATCCGGCAACCCTATGCTTAACAAACCACCACAAGACTCTGTGGCTTAAGATCACAAGCATTAAGTATTGCTCACTGAAACTCAAATTGAACTGAGTGTCCTGTGTTTTTATTTGCTAAGTCAGGCAACCCTAGTTAAGCTGTGGTGTTATGGGCTGAACTGTGTTCCCCCAAATTCATACCTCCAGAACTGGCACACCAAAACTCCAGCCACATTTTGCTGGTCAAATCAAGTCACAGGGCCAGCCCAGACTCTGGGGTGGGGAGATGCAGGCTGCGTCCTCACGGCAGGGGCAGCACAGTATCGACGAAAATAATCCACAACCAATCTGTAAATGAAAATTTGGGTGAGTTTATTCTGAGCTGAAATCTGAGGACCATGGCCCGGGGCCTTTCTTCCC
>NC_060267.1:98506472-98534341 GCF_021613505.1 Equus quagga
TCAAGGGCCTTTTGCTCTTGCCATAGGGAATCTCTAAAGCAGATATACAATGCATGCTCAATGGCCTCGTTCAGGCCCTTTTGGAAAGACAAGGTCAGGCCGAATTAGGTTTACACCAAAATGGCTTCCTCATATACTCCAATACATCCTATTACTTGCCATTTTTATTTGACAACAGGGTGTATCAGGGAGAACTTCCTGTGGCCTTTGTCCCGGCAGCCGGAGCAGACCCAGAGGCAGTCACCCAGCCATGGTGGGCTGCTGCCCTGAGGGCAGGGGATGCTCAGCAAGCAGCCCCAGTTCTACCCCCAAGGACCGCACCCTCGGAGCAGAAGCCGGGCTGGGCCTGCAGAGCCGAGGTGTTTGCCCCATTACTACTCAGTCTTCACCAGCAAACAGCTATGCGGCCAAGTCTGTGCAGGTAAAGAGGGAGCCACTTTCTGCTTGTGTTTGGAAGATTGTCCTAAAATGAATCTACCTTTGTGCTAAAAGCTTGCTTTCCAAAGGGAGCACGGGGCCCTCAGTCAGGGGGTGCCGATGAGTGACGTCCCCAGGACTTTGCAGGGATGGCATGGCCCCCACCTTCCAAGCTGGGTGGCTGTGTGCTGTGGGAGAGGGCTGGAGTCTGGAAGCGTCCTCGTGTTTCAAATGTCCTGCTTCCCCCGGAGGACGTCCAGGGGCTGCAGGGCTGGCGCTGCTCCTGGCCTGCGCTGCGGCTGGCGGCAGGCCTGGGTGCGCTTTACCCTCCTTTCTGGCCCCCGGGTGGGACCTCGCTGCTGCTGTGGGGCCTGCTGCGCCTCCTGAGTCTCGCGGGCCTCCCATTTCAGAGCTGCAAGCTGGGGGCCAGTTCCCAGGCCCCTCGCCCGCAGGGCCCGGGCTGTGCGAGGCCAACGCTGTGAGCCGCGGGCCAGTTTGCAGACTCCTCACCACCCTGGCTTGGTGGGTGATTTTGGCTGCAGTCCTGACCTGGCTTTCCTGCCTGCTTCCTGTTTTCTTCCTGGAGAGCCGGCCAGCTAGCCCGGACCATCAGTACCTGGAGTTTCTGTTGCTTGCAATTAACATGGCGGCTGGCTGCCCCAGAGCAAGTGGTTCCAGAGAAAGCCAGGAGGAAGCCCCGGTGCCGGTATGGCCCAGCCCACAAAGTCACATGTGTCAACTGCTGAGCTTGACCCCACTCAGACTGTGAGGGACTCCACCGGGACTGCCAAGGGGCAGGGATCAGCGGGGCCAGCCTGGAGGCTGCTGACCACACTCATTACCGTTACCGTAGGAGAAGCACGAGCTGGTAGCGGGGGCCTGGGAAGGTCAGCACCTGCCTGGGGGCTCTACTCACAGCCCGAGCGCTCACAGGCAGGATGGCCAACAGCAATGGCCAGGATTATTTTGTTCTCTTCTAACCTCTTGAGTGGGGTTGTGATTCACGATTTATAGTTAGAAATAGATATCTGGTTTTCATCCCCACGCCTGGCACAGAGCAAAAGCCTTGGAATTTCCCAAGTGAGGAGAATGATAAGGCTGTCTTTGTTATGTTAGTGAGGTGACCTTTAGAAAGGCCTTGGTGCCTAAGGTTGGGGGCTGATTAGAGGGTTGGAGCTGTCAGTCACCCATCCCTCCGGCACCTGGGGGGAGGGGAGAGGAGAGGGCCAGAGATTGAGTTCAATCACTAACAACCAATGATTAACCAACCCTGCCTAGGTACTGAAGCCTCCATAAAAACCCGAAAGAAGAGGCATCTGGAGAGCTTCCTGGCTGCGGAGCACCTGGAGATTCAGGGAGAGCGGCGCGCTCGGAGATCACGGAGCTCAGCGCGCATCTCCCTGTTAAAAACAAGTTCAACATCTTATGGGTTTATTCAAGCGTTCGTGAGCCGGGCAGCATCCCATCCAGCAGATAGAGAGGAGCTCCGAGGAGCTGGACAAAATGAGAGACTTAGAGACAGAGGGGCGGGAGTGGGAAGCTAGACAGAGTTCACTCTTACCTGTGGTTTCACTTTCTTCCATGGTTTCAGTTACCCACGGTCAACCAAGGTCCAAAAATACTCTCAGAAAATTCCTGAGATAAGCAATTCATAAGTTTAAAATCGCACACCATTCTGAGTAGCATGATGGCATCTCGTGCCACCCGCTTCGTCCCACCCAGACGCGGCTCCTCTCTCCCTCCGGCGTGTCCGCGCTGTGGACGCTGTCTGCGTTCGTCACTTAGTAGCCCTCTGGATCATCACACCAACTGTCATGGCACCGCAGTGCTTGTGTTCAAGCAACTCTCACTTTACTTAAGAATGGCCCCCCAAGCGCCAGAGTGGTGATGCTGGCAATTCGGAGAGGCCAAAGAGAAGCCGTAAAGCACTTCCTTTAAGTGAAAAGGTGAAAGTTCTGGACTTAATGAGGAAAGAAAAAAAATCGTATGCTGAGGTTGCTAAACTCTATGGTAACTTTTATTACATATATTGTTATAATTGTTCTATTTATGATAAGTTATTATTGTTAATTTCTGACTATGCCTAATTTGTAAATTAAATTTTGTCATAGGTATGTATGCATAAGAAAAAACATAGTATATGCAGTGTTTGGTACTAACTACGGCTTCAGGCATCCACTGGGGGTCTGGAACGCATCCCCCACAGATAAGAGGGGACTCCTGTACTGGACAAGGAAGCAGGTTGGTTATCGCAAGGTCACGTTCCCTTAGCGGATGGCAGGGATCTATCAGGCAGATTATGTAACTAGTGCTGATCAGGTGGTTCCTGATTGACTGTGTAAGATTCCTCTTCTGGGAGAGCCAGAACTGTAATTAGGTCTTGGTTTGGTGGTGGGGGCTTAGCACAAGCAATTCCATTTTGGGCCTGTTGTCTTGTTTTTAACACCCGGTACCTTTCCCTAGGCATCTCTTCCATCTGGCTGTTCCTGAGTTATATCCTTTTATAATAAACTCACAATCCACTAAGGGAAGTGTTTCTCTGAGTTCTGTGAGCCACTCTAGCAAATTAGTCGAACCCAAGGAGGGGGTCGCGGGAACCTCCAATACGGCCAGTCCATCAGAGGCACAGATGACACCCTGGACTTGGAATTGACCTCTGAGGTGGGGGCGCCTTCTTAGGAGTGAGCCCTGGGCCTGGGCTCTGGCGCTGTCCCAGGAGAGAGGCTCAGGGTCCAGCTGACCTGGAGGACACCCAGCGGGGCTGCAGAGCGGCCTGGGGTGTTAAAGAGAACAAGCACGTTGAAATTGGTATCAGAATCATAGGGGTATTTAATTCAATTATTTTCATTGCTTCTTGTTTATTAATATAAATATTTAAGGCTATGCATTTTCCTCTGAGGAACATTAGCTCCAATGTAGTGTTTTTGTTATTTCTGGATATTCCAAATTTGGGTTTTGATTTCTTCTTTGATCCAAATGTTGCTTAAGAGAAAGCTTTAAAATTTCCAGGCAAAGGGCCTTTATGTTGGATATATCTAGTTTTATTGAATTGTGAACAGAGACCTTTTCTGTCTTATGGATAGCTTTAAAATTCAGACTGTTGCATTGTCAAGCTTAAAACAGAAATTCGTCCCTGGTCCCACCAAGTCCCCTCCCCTGGGCCACTGTTCCAGCCCTGGAGACGCCTTTGCTGGTATGTCTCATCGTCTGTCTCAGTACCAGAGCTGGGCTAATTCTGGGCGTTTAAATGTTAGGCATCGTCTGCTGAATGCCATCTTTGTAAGACCAGGATGTAGCTTTTCTATATCCTGCTCTTTCACACACACTTCCTGTCTCCATGTCCTACCTTGTGTCACATCACAATTTCCAGTTACATCAGTGCCCGGTGTCTGTGCTCCTCTGGTTGTGTGCAGAGTGTTCACAGCTGAGTCACAGGATACCATGATCACATTTTTTTCTTATGCAATTTTTCCCCTGGAATTGCCCCCTCCCTTTTTTTTTTTTTTTTTTTTTTTGCTTAGTTGTTATAATCATTATTCAAACACATTAGGTCATCCACCAATTTAAATCTTTTCTTGATGACACCCCCTCTGGAGCACTGGCTGTGGCTGTGGTCTCGGGTCCCCGCTTCCTCATCACTGGGGAATCCCCTTGCCTCACTCCTGGGTCCCGTCCTCTGGGGGGCGCGTCCTGACACACCTTCTTCCCTGGTTGTGCCGTGTGTGGACGGAGCGTGTTTTCCAATAGGGTCTTTCATAAGAATGTAGGGCAAGTTTTTTCAGACCCTATGTGTCCAAAAATATTGAACTTTACATTACACTTTACAACATTCATTTTACATTTATACTTGATAGTAACTTGGCTGGGTATTGAATTCTAGGTAGGAGCATGATTTTCTTCAGCAGTCAGAGCCTTTGCACCGTTGTCCTCCGGCTTCCAGAGACGCTGTGGAGAAGGCGCCGCACTGGACGCCTGAAGCTTAGTCCGCGGCCTGTTGGGCTTTGCAGGCGATTCTGGCGTCTCTGACCTCAGCCGTCTGCAGCTGGCCGCGAGCGATGTGCCTCGGGGTGGGTCTGTTCCGTTCACTGGGCCTCCGGTGAGGCTCCCGCATGTGGGAACTGACGTTATTCAGCTCTGTCATGTTCTCTGTGATTGCTCTCGGATCATTTTCTCTACTTGGTTTGCTCTGTTCTCCCTCAATTCTCATTATTCGGACAGTGGACAGCCTGGATTGACACTTAGATTTTCTTATGTTTTCTTCCCTTTTGTCATTTTATCTCACTCTCTGGAAGATTTCCTCAACTTTGCCTCCCAATCTTCCTGTTAAATTTTTACATTTGTGTTCCCACATATTTAATTTCTAAGAGCTCCTTAGAAATTGTTCTCTGAATTCCCTTTGTTAGAGGGTCTCGTGATTCCTTTTCAGATCTTCCTTCATCTCCCAGAAAATATTCATTTTAGTTTTTCTCTGAAGTTTTGCTCTACTGCCTGCATCAGAGGCCCTCTGAGACCCTCTGTTTCACTCTCTATTTTCCGTGTTAGAGGCTTTCTCCAGGTCATCCTTGCCTGTCTATTCACATTTAAGAGGGAAGCACTAAAAGTTGATTAAACACGTAATGACTATTTGTAAGAACCCAAACTGGGAGTACTCAAATGCCCATCGGTGGTAGAATGGATAAACAGGATATTCCACAGCGGGATACTGGGCAGCAGTGAGGATGCACCATCTATCCACACGTTTGTGCGGGCACCTGTCACAAACAGGCACAGAGACACAGCACACACTCGTGGCTCCGTTTGCATGATGCAAAACACAGGCCAAACGCACCTCTGCTGCTGGAAGTCAGCTCGGAGGTTATCTGTGAGAAGCACTGGGGGCTGGGAGGGGATGAGGGCGCTTCCGGGACGCTGTGTCCTCTTTCTTCAGGGAACTGGTGACACAGGTGTGCTGAGTTAGTGAAAATTTACCCAGCTGGACGCTTATGATGAGCGCACGTCACCACGCATCGATTCTACTTTAACACAGTTAAAAACACAAAAATGAAACTGAGCGTGGCAGAGGTGGGGCTTGTGGACAGGTGGTCCTCCCGGTGGTGGCCCCACGGGGCCAAGCTCTTCCTCTGGAGAAGGCCTCCCACTCGCCTCCTGGAAAGCCTTCTGTGAAGGTGCTGGGGGCGGGGCTAGGGGTCTTGGGACACCATGTGCAGGCTTTCTTGTGCTCCCACTTTTTCAGTAAGGAGCCTCACTTCTGCCCCACAGGGCAGAGCTCGCCAACCCAGAGAGCCTCTGATTTACCGTCTTCAGAGAGTAAATCTCCGTCTGCTTTGGGCCGGGGGGAAGTTCCCTTTGCCGCACAGGCGGGGTGGGGAGTGAGGGGCTCCAGGGTCCAGACCACCGCTCCAGGGTGGCCGGCATCTCCATCCCACAGCCATTCTGGGACTCTGCGCAGGAGCTGGCTTGTCTCTGCCTGGCTTCTCCAATCCTGGCACGCAAACAGTCTTTATTCCCCTGCATCTTCTGCTGTGTCGCTCTGGCCCTCCAATCAGCAAGTGAGGGGCCATCTGGACTAATTCTCTGAGGCTTCTTTTTCCCTCATATTTTCCATCTTCCTTTCCTTTTGTTCTATTTTCTAGTATATTTCTTTAACTTTATGTTCCTATCCTTATGCAGATTTAAAAAAACAAACCAGCGACCATATTTTTATATTTTTAATTAAACTTTTAATTTTGATATAATGCTATTCACATACAGTTATAAGAAATAATATAGAGAGATCATGTGCACAATTTACCCAATTTCCCCCAATGGTAACATCTTGCAAACTATATTCTGGTTGCAAAACCACCAGGATACTGACGTTAATACATTCAAAATGCAGATCATGCTATTCCCACGAGGATCCCGGTGCTTCTGCAGCCACGCCCACCCCTCCTCCCCTTGCCCATCCCTGACCCCTGGCAGTCACTAATCTGTCCTGCATTTCTAGAACTTCGCCATTTCAGGGGCGGGTGTGAGTGGAGTCTTGCAGGATTCGGCCTGTGTAATCGTTGTCTTTCACTGAGCACACTCCCTGGAGAGTTGTCTGAGCCGTGTGTACAATAGTTCGCTTCCTTATTGCCGAGTGGGATTCCGTGGTGTGGACGGACTACTTTGTTTAACCAGCACCTGTTGAGGTTGCTTCCATTTTGGCTCTTATGAATGAAGCTGCTGCGGCTGTCCGCACGCAGGCTGCTGCAGGAGCGCCGGTCTTCTCTCTCTCTGATGGATGCACACTGGCGCACTTGTTGGGTGGCATGGGTGTTGCATGTTTCCTTTCCTGAGAAACTGACAAACCGTTTTCCAGAGTGACTGTACCATCCTACGTTCCCACCAGCAGTGCATGAGCAATACAATTTCTCTGCATCCTCACCGGCACTTGGTGTTATCACTATTTTAAATTTTAGCCATTCTGATAGGTACATAGTGCGTCTCATTGCGGTTTTAACTTGCATTTCCCCAATGGCTAATGAAGTTAAAACAGCTTTTTATGTTCTCATGTGCCATTTGTATATCTCCCTTGGTGAAATATCTGTTCATGTATTTTGCCCATTTTCTAATTGGATTGTTTGTTTTTATACTGCTAAGTTTTGAGAAATTTGTTATATATTCTAGATACCGGTCCCTTGTTCGGCATGTGGTCTGCAAATATTTCCCTCAGTCTGCATCTTATCTCCTCATCCTGCTGATATGGCCTTTTGCAAGCAAAAGCTTTTAATTTGGATGAATTCCAGTTTATCAATTTTTCCTTTTATAGATCATGCTTTGGGCGTCAAGTCTGAGAACTCCGCATAGCCCTAGATCCTGAAGATTTTCTCCTAAAAGTTTTACATTTAAATTCTTGATCTGTTTTGAGTTAATTTTTATATAACGTGTGAGGTTGAGATCCATTTTTTCATAGCTATTATTAAGAAAATTAATTTTTAGACTTTATTTTTTAGAACAGTTTCAGATTTAGAGAAAAATCGAGTAGCTTGTACAGAGACTTCCCATGTGACCCTTCTCTCCAGCACATAGTTTCTGCTATTGTAAACGTCTTCGTTAATGTGGTTACAGTGAATGAATAATATTAATACACTATTATTAATTAAAGTTCATAGTTCACACTTAGTGTACAGTTCTATGGGTTTTGAACATGTGTAATGCCACGTATCCCCCGTTACAGGCTCATACAGAACGGAGTCACTGTCTACAGAAGCCTTGGGCTTTAGCACCCACTGGTCTTTTCACTGCCTCCACAGTTTTGCCTTTTCTAGAATGTCATAGTGTTGTGATCATATCATATGCAGCCTTTTCATACTGGCTTCTTTCACTTAGCAATATGCATGCAAGTTTCCGCTATGTACTTTTGTGCCTTGACAGCTCATTTCTTTTCTATCACTGAATAATGTTCTATTTTATGGTTTCCCACATTTGTTTATTCATGCACCTATTGACAGACATCATGGATGCTTCCAGTTTGGGGCAATGATGAAGAAAGCTGCTATAAACATAGCAGTAGTTTTCATGCGGACATACATTTTCAATTCAGTTGGGTGAATACCCAGGAGCATGATTGCTGGAACATATGGCAAGACTATGGACAACTTTGTCAGAAACCACCAGTCTTCCAAAAAACCTCTACAATTTTGCATTCTCACCAGCAACTAAGGACAATCCCCGTTGTTCCACATCCTCACCAGCTTCTGGTGGTGTTGTTTTAAAAGTGAGCGTACTGTTCTTGTTTTATGGATGTAGCACTTCTCTTGTCTCTTTATGTCGTTAGTGCCATCCAGTGGATTCTGACCCCTAGGGACCCTGTGTGCAGCAGAGCAAACCTGCCCGGTCTTTCTGCACCATCCTCTACCTTCCGGTGCTGTGTCAGACAATGCTCCACTGCTGTTCACAGGGTTTCTGTGGCCAGTTTTCTCGGAAGTGGCTGGCCGGGTCCTTCTTCCCAGTCTGTCTCAGTCTGGAAGTGCCACTGAAACCTGTCCACCCTGGGTGACCCTGCTGGTATTTGAAATACTGGTGGCACAGCTTTCAGCATCACAGCAACACACAGCTGCCACAGTATGACAACCGGCAGAGGGGTGGTGTGTTTCCCTGACGTGGAAAGGAACCCAGGCTGCGGGGGTGAGAGCGCCGAATCTTAACCACTGGACCGCCGGGGCTGGCTCTCCTGTCTCTCTAAGAATGTTAATTAGCATTTTTGGGGGGAATGTTTCCTACCTTATCTTTGGTTTCTTCAGTTTCCTTTTCTATGTTTACTTTGTTCTCTGTCCTTCATGTTGGGGCTTTTTGCATGGATCTGGCCATCCTTGGTTTTCTGAGAGCTCATTGGGTGCTCTCTGCCCCCAGGCTTGGCTTCTTGGTTGGTGGACTTATTTTTTGGTTAATTGCAAGCCAGAACAGCTATTTTATTGGAGGACTGCCAAAAGTCTGGAGAAGAACTCTCTGATCGTCTACTGGCGGGAGGAGCGATGGTTTCTTCTTGCTTGTACGTAGGGGAGAGGAGGAGGGTTGGGGGAATGTTAACCAGCGAGTATCCAGACTTTCAAGTGTTCCCTCTGTATTCAGCCCCGGGACTTGTCTTGTGTCCTCATGTCTCCCTCATCTCTCCCATTCGATACATCCACAGAGTAAGTCTGTGACCTGGTACTTGGGGGGTTGGCATCTGCCTGGGTGCTGGGTGTGGGCAGAGTAAGGGACTGGCTGTCCTGCAGAAAGACTTTCAACCCAGCCCTCTGTTTTCTTCTTGGCTCCTCATCCCTGTCCTTGTCGGTGCTCTCGAGTCTCAGGCCTCTCAGCATTTCTCCAGGGAAAATGGGCCACGTCTCATCAGTGGCTCTCTTGGCTTGTCCTTGAGGTTGAGACTTTTCCGACCTGTTAGGTCAGGTGTCCTTTTTCATCTTCCAAGAGGCGAGGAAATCTCTACCCACTGACGTTCCGTCTCACGTTTCCTATGCCTTTGTGGGTCTAAGTTTTTAAAATATGCAGTCTTGAGTGAAAGCAGAAAGAAACTCCTAGATGGTCAATCCATCACCTTTAACCAAAATCCCTCAATTATTTTATAAGCATAAGGTTAGTAGATAGAGATACATTTTAAGCATATAGAAGCATGGAAAGTAAAAGAAAAAAAAATGTGACATTTTCCCACCATCTTCTGCCACTTTTCCATTTCCCAGATGTCACCACTATTAACTGTTGGGAATGTATTTTGTCAGATATTGGTCTATGCATGTGGGTAATTACAGACTGGGAACACACACTGTGTGAACACATTCCCCATGTGAAACGGGATCGCACTGCCTAGGTGAACACGGAGACGTGCCTTTCATCTTCCTCTGCGGAAAGGGCCCACTGCCCGCTGCTGACAGCAAGGGCTCCGAGCTCTGCTAGGGGTTTGCCTCACCTTCTAAGGCAAGATCATGGCCTCCCTGGGACGGCCCCAGCCAGTAGCCAGCAAGATGGCGGCACGAGGCCTGCCCATTTCTGCCCGAAGCAGGCTCCTCCAACGGCCGTCTGGGCTCTGGAACTCCCACTGGGAGGCAAGACTGTCAGGTCTGCATGGAGACTGAGAGTCCGCTGTCTGGTCCTGCTCCCCTTCTTCCTTTCCCAGGTGGTCCTCCCAAGAGACCTCTGCACTGCCCTGACTGTCGCAGCACCTGCTACCCGCAGCATCCACCGACACGGTCTCATTCTGAAGCCGTGTCTCAACCAGCATGTGTCACCTTTGTATGTCACCGAGAAGAGATTGGCCCACCCTTTTCAGTAGTTGTATAGTATTTTATAGCAAAGATGTAGCATAATTATTTAATAATTCTATTATTATTGATGGGTCTTTAGAGTTCTCTAATTTTTAGTAAAAATCTTGTGATATTTTAAATATGCATATCTCAACACAACAGATTAGTTCCAAAGCAATGTATCACTTGTTGATTTTCTCTCACTCAGGACGGCACGCATAGCAGACCCCAAAACATTTCTTCAACAGAGCAGCCCTTTTCCTCAGAGAGGAGGGAAGGAGTGGGAGATGGCGGCGTGGCGTTGAAGGTCCTTGAGTGCCCGCCTCGCTCTGGAAGGCTGTTTACACACAAGTGAACGGCAAGGTAGTCACACGCCGCCCTGCCTGCTCCTCCGGGCCGTCCTGCCCACTCCTCCAGGCCAGCCCCAGGAGGCATCTGGGAGACACAGCTCTTTGAGCTCTGTTGGAATTTCTACACGAACCAGAGAATTAAAAAAATGTGAGTTTTATTCTCCTCAAATGTCGCTGTAGGATGTTGACAGGTCTTTCTTACATATTGATTCTTAAAAAAATATTGTCCCTTTCCCTGCTTGTCACCCACCACGGAAGTGGTCTGGCCTCTCCCTCCCTGCCTCCTGTAACCCTGCACTTCCACTTCCGCTCTGTGGCTGTGACTCTTCTCCACATCTTGTGGGGCTCCCCTTTTTCAACCCACCCCTTCCAGCTGGGGTTCATCCCCTGGGACCCTTTCATGGACTCCCTCCTTCCTCCCTAACATACTCAGGAGGGGACACTGGACATTTTTTTAAGCAATCCAGCATCCCGCCCACCCCCTCTCCACTTTCAGTTTAGTGGGTGTCGTGTGGAAAGTTACCTTGATGCAGTGGGGACCACCATGTCCACAGGATGGGCATGCATCCCCAGAGGTGACCGCCAGAGGCTCAGGGACCATTTCCGATGCTCAAGGCACACGACTTGTTAAAGAAATTAAAATCGCATAGCAAGAAGCCAGGGGCTAGAGATGGGGAGGTGACCCACTTAGGGCGGGTGAAGGGGTGGTGGCCTGCGCTCCCTGCATCGTGGTGTGCCCTGGCCCTGGGTCCAGGCTCCCTGGCAGCTGATGGTGCATTCCAAGGGCCAGAGCTGAGGACTGAGGAAGAGTCACGAGTTTGACAGATAGGAGGGCCTGGGCCAAGGACAGACGCTCTGCTGGCTGCAAGAGAGGGAGTGTCCTGGCCAGGAGCTGTCCCACACCAGCCAGCCAATTAGCAGCTCGCCAGTAGACAGCAGTAAATCTCACGTGGAAGAGGACAAGAGGGTCCCGAATGGGTGTCAACAGGAGTGACCAATTTAAGACCCTGTGAGAATGCAGTGACTCATGCACTGAACACACCATGAATGTTCAGTGTTGCATGTTTAGTGTGTCATGAACACTTTGGGCCTGCCTGGTCCTCTGTCCCTTTTTGCCTGTGTTCGGCACCCGGGGGCTGTCCTGCATGCTCTGACACGTCTCGTGGGTCATTAACTCACTTATCTATGCTTCACTCTTGAATTCTCGCACCCCATTGTTGCCTCTCTTTCTCTAGCAGAGTGGAATGTTCTCAAACGGGATAGCAAACGCACAGTGCAGTGACTTCTCTCTTCCGAATTGTTTCATAAAATTATGTAACGTATCACACACACACCAGAGTGTGTATAAAGTGTGTGTACCTATACGCTTATAACAAAACAAATACCTGTGCACCCACTCTCAGTGTAGCAGAGGGGACATGGATAGTCCCTAAGACGCCCCGGTGAGCCCAAGCCCCCAAAGTCACCCCCTGTCCCGTCATTCGTGTGGGATGTGTATTGGCCTTATTGCTCGTTTCACCCGTGGACAATCTATTGTGCAGTTGGCCCATTTTTGCGTTGATACAAATGGAATTGGACGTTGTTCATCTTCTGTGGTTTCCTCTCTTGCTCAGCACCGGGTTTGGGGTTAATTGGTGTTGGTGTGTGGCTGGGGCTCCTTTTGGGGGATCGACTGCTCCCCCAGGACCCATCCTGGGAGCGGCCTGGCTTGTGTTCACTGCTGCAGAGCGCTCCCCCGTGTGAATGCGCCACGACCCGCAGAGGCACGGCCCTGGGGCTGCTTCCACTTCAGAGCTTTTGAACAGGGCCGCTGGGGGTTCCTGAGCCCGGGGGCCTGTGTGTGCGTTTCCAGGAGAGCAATCACAGGTGGTTGGTGTAGCATGTTTGATGTTTCCAGATAGCAGCAGACTGTTTTCCAAAAGGATGGAGGCAGTTCGCTCTCCCACCAGCAGCACCAGCATCCCCGTTCCTCCACATCCCCGCCAGCACTTGGTTTTGTCCAATTTCTATTTTTTATCCATTTGGTGGATGTGAAATGGATCTGGTAGTTTCCATTTGCATTTCCAAGGTTACTAATGATGAAGTTTACTAGCCGCTTGGATTTCCTTTCAGTGAAATGCCTATTTGCGTCTTCTGCCCATTTTTCTATTATTTTGCTTCTTTATCGACTATTGGAGTTCTTTATATATTTTGGATATTAATTCTTTGCAAATATGTTACAAATGTCTTCGTGTAGTTTGTGACTTGTGATTTCACTTTTTTATGGGGTTTTGGTGAACAGAAATTCTTCATTTTGGTACAATTGACTTGTCATTTCCTTTTTTTCTGTTCGCGGAAGGGATTGCTCTTAACCCCAAAGCCATGAAGATATGTCCCAAGTGGTCTCCTGGAAGTTTCCATTCGAAGCCTTGTTCGCCTGGAGCTAGTTGTGTGTGGGTGTGAGGCAGGGGCCCACCTCTCTTCGTGACTGTCATACGGATCGCCAATGATCACAGACATTTTTGACTAGCCCGTCCTTACTGGCTGATCTGCAATGTCACCTGGATTAGAAGTCCGGTTTCCATGGACGTGTGACCCTGTTTCCGGGGCCCTTCTGTTCTCAGTGAGCCCCTGTCCTCCCAGCCCCGTGTCTGTCAGGCAGACTCCTCCGCAGGGCGGTCCTGATGGGAGGGAGCTGCTCTCGCTGCTAAAGGCAGACAGCGCCGTCCAGGCTCCTCTGGCCCCAGTGCAGCCAGGGCTGGGCAGTAGGACTTGAAGGCCACGGCGAGGTTCCCAGACTTTACCCGGGGGCCCGGGGAAGGATAGCTGTGTCTTCATTGGGGCATGGAGCTGGGTGGACGTACTATGTGCCTCACAGAGGTCACCCCGGCTGCTTTGTGGTCTATAGTTTGGAAAGAGCTGGAATGGCTGCAGGGACAAGTCAGAGTGGACCAGCCTCACAACAGAGACATGGTCTGGACGGCTGTGCCGACTCCTCCTCAGGTAGTCTTATCTCTCCCTGCAGGGTTTCCTGTGGCTCCTTCTACAGATGCCCTTGTCACATCACGTGATGGCATGTCTCCCTCCGTGGCTTGCTTCTGGCTCCTTCAGGTCGAGCACATGTTGTGCCTCAGGGCCTTTGCACTTGCTGTTCGCTCTGCCTGCATCGTGGTTTCCTCAGATGCCTGCGCGTTTTGGTCCCTCACCTCCTGTGGTCTTTACTCAAATCTCTCTCTTTCCAGTGAGACCTTCCCTGACCACTCCATTTAAAATTACAGCTCCTAGCCCTCCTGATAACTTCCTCTCCCTGTTTCTAGCTTTAATTATTTTCACTGGACTTTCACCATCTGACATATTACATAATCCCTGGTTTAGTCTGTTCATTGTCTCCCCCTCCCCTGAATGTGGCTGTGCCCAGTGCCTGGCACACAGTAGGTGTTCAACAGCGTGTCACAGAATGAGTGAATGAATAAGTGAGAGAGCGCGAAGGATCACTGGGACCCCAGGGCCCAGGAGGGGGACAGGCACCCAGCAGGTGCTAAGCAAGTGTTAAATGCAAGAACGTTCATGCGAGGACCACACCACTCTCTTGATGCAGTTGGGGAAATCCCTCAGAGCCTCTCCTGCATGGGACCATAGCGCTTTAGGGCTCCAAAAGCGTCGCATGCCCTTGATCCCATCTTGCTTCCCTGCATCCTTTAAAGGAAGACTGCTCAGGTGTGATCCTTGTTTGACAAACAGGAACCTGACGTCCAGAAGGGTAACGTGACTTTCTCAAGGTCACACAGCTGGTCAGTGGATCAACCAGACTTCTTGACACACCACCTGGCCTGGCCAGAGGACTGTCCACACACTTCTGGGCCCAGCACCCACTGACCCACATTCCCTCGTCCCTCCCATGAAGCAACCACCAAATTCTTTGAACATCTCTTTCCGAGGAGTTGTTGCCTGGCGATGGTTGCTAGGCAAAATTCATAAGTAACGGAGAATTCAGGGCTCCGGATTGGAAGCCTTCAGGAATGCCGAGGCATCTGAAGGTTGTGGTGGGCAGAATTCCGAGATGGCCCCAAGATTCCTGTCCCCAGAGCACACACCCTGGATAACGTCCTTCCCCTGAGAATGGGCAGGGCCTGGGAATAGATGGGATAGCCACTCCCCTGATTAGGTTACCTTATATGGCCAAGGGGCATATGGCACAGCCACTCCTGTGAGCACAATGCACTCTATTGGACTCTGTCTGTCCCAGCAGCCCAGGGAGAGGTCAGCCGGCTCTGAGGAAGTGAATGGCCGTGCTGTTACAGGGCCACATGGTTAGGACCTGAGGGGACCTCCAGAGTCTGAGAGGGTGCCCACACTGACAGCCAGCAGGAAAATGGGGACCTCAATCCTACAACGGCAAGGAACAGAATCCTGCCAGCAACCCATGAGCTTGGAGGAGGCCCCAACCTCAGAGGAGACCGTGCCCAGCAGTCACCTTGATTTCAGCGTGGGGGACCCCGAGCAGAGGACCAGCTAACCTGGGCCCAGACAGCTGACCCACAGACACTGTAAGGTAGTAAAGAGGTGTTGTTTTAAGTCACTAAATTTGTGACAATTCGTCACGCTGCATAGAAAGCTAACACACAGGCCTTGGGGTGAGGGGCTGGGGAAGCAGCTTTTAGCCACGGCCTTGGCTCTGAAATTGGGTGCCAGGACCAAGAGGAAGAAGAAGGAAGGAAACCAAAAGGACTGTGCAATGGTCCCGTGCCCAGTGTCTTAAAAATAAGCTCTTAGGGGCCCGGCCTGGTGGCATAGTGGTTGGGTGCACACCCTCCACTTTAGCGGCCAGGGTTCGTGGGTTTGGATCCCGGGCATGGACCTACACCACTCATCAAGCCATGCTTTGGCAGTGACCCACATACAAAAAATAGAGGAGGATTGGCATGGATGTTGGCTTAGGAACAATTTTCCTCAAGCAAAGAGAATAAGATTGGCAACAGATGTTAGCTCAGGGCCAGTCTCCCTCGCCAAAAACCAACCAGCCAACCAAACAAATGAAAAAACCCAAGCTCTCAGAAAGTGCCTGCAAGGTCGCACTTCCGACGCCCATTCAGATAGGGAGACGAGGCTTAGGGAGGCCTGACTTCCCAAGGTGGCGAGGCCAGCAGGAGCGAGGCTGGCATCTGAATCAGAGGTATCCCGGGTGCCAGGGCCTGTTCAGGGGTGTCTGCGGATGACCCTCGAGGTATGTGCATGGGGGTTGGAACTGGCGCTCTGGGGCCTACTGGGAGGCTGGTAAAAACGAAGCTTCCAGACCCTCCTGCCCAGTCTTCCTTGCTGGGTGCTTCCGAAGTGGGTGTTGCATCTTCCTGATTCTCACGTCAGGTGTCCTCCTCGTTAGGGAAAAGGATTTCCAGATCGTCTATTAGTCCCTCTGGTATTTAGGACATCCAGCTGGGTCCTAGGTTTCTGAGCACGCACTTCCAGGGCTGGGTCAGGCCTGGGCTGGGCGGTGGGGCTGTCTGATGTGTCTGCCCCGCATCCTTTCTTTCCTCTGAAGATTTTCATTTTAGGACTTATCTCCCTCCTTTCCACGCAGCTGGGAAGGGCCCTCAATCAACACCCCACGAGGGTGGATGCTTGGCCAGGCCAGGCCGGTCAGAGTCCTTGGGACCGGAATTCGCTCAATAGGTCCCAAGTATCAATTAGAAACCACTCTTGTCATTTCCACAGGCAGGCCCTTCTCCATGGCTGCACCATGGACTTCCCGCCCCACCCATCCTTCCCCCACCCCAGTGGGGGCGGAGGCCCCTGTTGGTGGGTGTCAGCCAACCATCAGCGTTTCTTGGGAGGGCGGAGCTAATCGCTCGCGGCTGCGCTGTAGGGGCGGCTACCCTTTCCTTCCCCGACTGGCCCAGGGTGGGAGAGGTGTCTCTGTGCTGTTAGGGCGGGGTTGCAGACCCAGTTTTTCCCCAGGTGGCTTCCCCAACGTCTAGACTGGGAAGGAGCATTTGAGACAAAGGATGTTAAAAAACCGTGTTCTCCACCTTTTCATCCATCTCAAGCGCACTTTCTGAGCTCCGTGCCGCTGTCCTGCCCTCAGCCGCAGGAAGAAGGTCCTCCTCAAGCCCTGGAGGCCTGGAGCTGATTCATCCTGACAGCAGCGCCCTTAATTGCCTGCTTACAGACCCCCAGCGGTACCTGGGTCTGGTCTAAGATCTGCACTTTTTGCTTTTCTTTGATTCTATCAACAGCCCTTTAATCCTCCCATGAATTGTCATTTCCTCTGAGTTCGCAACCGCAGAGCCTTGCCAGTGCAGGCAGTGTCTCCGCTCGGATGCTTGGACCCCCAGCCCCGGCCCAGCGCTGAGGGGGATGACTGCCCTGCTCCTCGGGACTCTGCTGGTGGAAGAGGACGGGGAGCCAGGACCCTTGAGCTCCTTGCTGCGCCGCTGCTGCCTCACTCGGAGTGTGGTAGTCACGTCCTCTGGGCTAACATCGCCCTGGGTTTCTGCAGTGACCAGACTCCAGCCGCTGGGAGGGTGTCTGGCTGCAGGAGTTCTCATGGCTCCTCTGAATCCCTGTGCCAGCTCTGGGGACCTGCCCACTCATTGGTCCCTTGGAGAAATAACAAGTATGATGACGAATGCTTGAATGGCACTTACTGTGTGCCCCGCTGCTCTGAGCTGTGCCTGTCACCATCCTGTTTACAGAAGAGGAAGCTGAGGCACAGAGGAGTTACGCACACACAGGGAATGGTGGAGCCAAGGTCTGGACCAGCAGCCTGGCTGCCTAGACCTTGCCCTGCATACCACACTGGGCCTCTGCCCCCACTCATGGCCCCATGCCCCTGTCCCTTGCCTCTCCACCCATGGCCTTGGCCCTGTGGCCCCCTTGGGGGTACATTTCGTGTTCAGGTTCTGCAAGAGACGGGCTCTGATGGGTGCAGGTATGTCCAGTGTGGAGCCCGCCCACTGCCCAGCTTACCTCAGAGGCTACCTGGGTGCCTGTCTTTGGCTCAAACATTGTGGCCCAAACAGCATGGTTGAGTGACCAGCAGAGGCAACCATGTGGGAGGAAGGCACCAGTGTTAGGAATTAGGAAGGAATGTGGCGGTTTTGCTCAGAAAAGAGCTGTGGGTGTGAGAGACTCTCTGAGCCCCAAGGACGCTTCCCTCATGCCCTCCCTGGCACGGTGGGAGAACTGACTGAGAAAATGAGCTTGCTTTTGGAACTGCCCAATGCAGTCTAGAGGGCAAAGCGTTTTTAGCCCCAAACCATAGAGTGCTTTGTAAACTGTGAAGTGTTTTGTAAAGTGTCGAGTTGTCTTGTCTTGCATTAGCGCAGCCGCTGGTGACTGGCCCCGCAGTGGTTCCCTTCTCTCCTTGCCAATGGGAGAAGCTCAGCGTCGTATGCGTGGATGTGTGTCTAGCTCGAGGGCAGGGTGGCAGGTGGCAGAAGCCAGAGCTGGCTGTCGGCACCCCTTTGTGGGGCTGGCTTGAGCGGGTCCAGGCACCATTTCCTGGGCTGGGCCGGGGGTGGGGCTTGGCTCCACGGTCCCCAGGCTGCAGCCTGGGGGCCACAGTGGCAGAGTTTTCTCCTTGCCTTCTACAGGGTTTTACTGACGTCTTCCTCTCAGGCCTTTGATGTTGTTGCGTCTAATCCAGCGTGGGCTGGAGTCTCAGTCAGTTCAGTCACTTCTGCTTAGAAATTCCCATCACTTCAAAAGGGGTGGGCTTCCCCTCGGGCCTCGCACTCCAGGGGGTTGGGGCCGCCAGAGAAGGGCCTTGGCCATTCTGAGCTCCCGACAGGGGCTCCTTGAAATCTGTTTTGCATGACCTTGATTCTAGCTATTTTCTTTGATATGCTATTAAAAAACAACATTTTAATTACAAACTAATAAATGTACACATGTTCATAGAATATTCAAGCAATAAAGAATTATGTGGACTCAGTCATGGGAGTGTGCCCCTCGCAACCTCGCTGCAGATAGCCAGCGTTCACAGTTTGGTGTGACTCTCTTGTCCTTTTTACACACACACACACAGACACACACACACACTTTTTTTTACATAATGGGTCATGCCGTGCACATATCATTGTGCAACTTGCTTTAACCATGCGTCTTGAACCGCTCCCTGCCCCGGACAGACTGGCCGGCCGCGTTCTTTGTAACCGCTGCCCCGGCCTCCTCTGGAAGCGCGTACCTTGGGGGGAATTTAGTTCTTGCTTTTTTCTACTTTATTGTTCCAAATACTTTGAGAATGAAGCCTGAGATGGTTAACTTTGAGCAAGTCTTGCCCTGCCCCTTTGAGGAAGCTCCCCGGGGTCCGGGGCAGGGGCTGGGCCAAGGTCCCAAGGGCGCAGGCCCCTTTCCACAGTGCACCTGCCCCGGTGGCCGCGAGCCGGGCTGGGGGACAGCGGCTCTGTGTGCACACTGGGCGTGACGTTGGAGGCCCCTCAGTCCTGGCAAACCATGAGGACCTCTTCCTAGAGAGAGGGGTCGAGTGTCCTAGGGTCTCAGAGAGGAGCCTACAGGTGAAGCAAGTGCAGGTGAAAGAGCCCCGCTCCCCCCAACCCCAGCTCCACCAACCCAGCAGCCAGCGCTGTGAAAAGGCAGCCTGAGGGCTAAGAGCACGAAGAAGAGGAGATACAAGTCAGGGCAGAGTCCCCATGGGAGGCTGGGAGGCTGGTGGGGCCTAAAGTACAGAATTAAGCATAAAGGTGACAATGAATATTGTTATCATGTATGGCGTAAGATTTTAAAACAAGAGATTTAAAGCAACCTAACAAGGGTGAGAACTTTAGAATGTAAAATATAGAAAATTAACGGTATGAAAATGAGAATTAGGATAAAGAGATAAAAGGCAAGAAACCAAAGAGATGCCAAGCGGAAGGCTGGAACGCAAAGGAGCAAAGACGAAGAACAAGGATGAAGTTCATATCCACGAAATAATTTTTTAAGGAGATGAAGCTGTAGATTGAAAATGAGAATTAAGGGCTAAGAAGTTATGAGTGAAAATGAATATACAAACGGAAGAGAAAATATATGAAGGAGCAGCCCTTCAAATTCTTCCTCTCTTCCAGATAACACAAAACGCCCTAGCCAGCTTCAAGGCAGTAAAACCAGGAAGGCAGGTGAAGGGCAGTAAACTAAAGTAAGAACGCGAGAAAGGCCAGTTCAAGCGACACACATCAACAGGGTGGCGTGGTGCCAATGACTTAGAAAGTTGTGGGTAAAGCCCCAATTTCTTCCTGCAAAAGCCCAGAGCCCCCAAAAGGAGGACGTTTCCAGAAACAGTAGAAGCCTCCTGTCCTGACTCACCGGCTAGGTGGGCCTCGGGCAGGTCTCCCTTCTGTTGGCTGGAGCTGGTGAGTGCACCCGCGCCCTGGCATCCTGTCCAGCCCGGGCCCAGCTCTGCCCCATGCTGCCCTGTGCCCCTCGGCCGTCTCATCGTGCCTGCAGCTCCCGGTCTGGCTGCCACAACTTGCACTGGGTCCTTGTCTACCTGAGGGACCCACCCTGAGACAGCGGGTCTTGGTGAGTTGGAGGGGCGGGCCCTGCCACCCTGCCCCTGCTCTGCCTGGGAGGCTGGGGGGCTCCCCGGCCCAGGGAGCCTCGCATGCTCGGGCCTGTGCAGAGTAGACCACACGCAGCCAGGAGGAACATGGTCTGTTGGATCACACGCTATGCCTGGGCCCTGGGTGTTCCAGAGCAGAGGGGACCTGAAGTGTCTAGCACAGGGCCCCTGTCCAAGCCAAGAGGGAGGCGGAGGAAGGGCTGTAGCCAAAAGACAGACAGAGATGGATGGAGGGCGGCTGCTCAGCTCCCGACACACCCTGAGCACGCACCCATCAGCAACCTCAGGAGCCAGGTATATCGCCCCGTCCCGGATGGAGAGATGGGGGCTCAGCCAGGGCCACACTGTCAGGAAGGGTCAGGACCCAACTCTGTCAGGACACAGGTAACTGGGCCTGGCCCTCTGCCTTCCTGTGTCCACGTTGTGGCCAGTGCAGGTCAGTGGGAAGAGGCCTTGCCCTTGACCCCTACAGGGTGGAGGCCAGCAGACTGAGGGTGTGTGGGGCTGGGGCCAGCCGGTCTGCCTCGGCTGACGCACCTCGCCCCCACCCCCGCCGGGCCCAGATCTTGCCAGGATGCGTCCAGGGAGCTCCCGTCTCCACGCCCGGCTCCTCGCCTCCCCGGCCTCCTCCTGAAAGATGCTGGGGTTTGACACTTTCATCAAAGCCGCTGCTTCCTGGGCTCACAGGCCGGGGTGGCACCCAGAGCCCCGGGGCCTCAGGCCAACGTACTGCTTGCTGCCCTGGACATGGCTCTGGGTTCACAGGACATAGGGCGACGAGCTGCCACGGCATTTGGGGGCCGAGGGGCCCGTGGTGCACGTGCACAGAGGTGGGGAGGCGCTGACACCCACAAGAGGGGCCATGTGGGTCCAGGCAGGAATAGGGTGCGGCGGGCGGGGTTGTTCCCGTGTCCCAGTGACCGCGACTCCTGGTCACTTGGCCAGCAGGCATTCACTCACTCATTGTCTGCAGCTTTTGTTATTGTTTTATTTAAACAAACAGATAACACGTTTACATGGTTTACAAGTGAGGACGGCCCGTCGGGCTGCGCCCGTGCCTTTGCTGTCGTGAGCGATGCCGTGCGGATAACCTTGCGCAGGTGTCATTTGCGTGTCGGTAGCTACATTGGCAGGTACAATCCCCGAAGTGGGTTTGCTGGCAAATCGAAGGGCAGAAGCAGGGATAGTGTTGACGAGATTGCCACATTCCTCTCCACAGAGGTGGCTCCGCGAGGCCCTCCAGCAGCCCTGCAAGTGTGTCCCTGTGCTCTCGCCACCAGGGCGCCTTGCAGACGCTTGGAGCTCTGCCAATCTGATAGGGCCACGTTTGGAAAAACATGCAGAAGCTGGCTTTCCCTGTCCTCGTGAGCGGCTCTCCTAGAAAACGACTGTGGGATGAGTTGTCCTGTGATCAGAGTCCAGGAAGCTTGTTTGACTTTTGTGTGTGTATACGCGTTGGGGCGTGTGTGTGCATGTGTGTGCATGCATTTGGTGTACGTGTGTGCATGCACATGCACATCTTACTTGAAGCGTCCCCACCTCTGGACCTGGAGGCTGGTTACTGGGAGAAGATAGCTTCATCTGAACTCGGACCCGCAGTGCCTGCTGGAGAGGCTGGGCCGGCGGCTCCTTGGGCCTGGGGCCCTCGCTTCTGCCTGTGCAGAGGAGCCCACATGCAACCAGAGGTCTCAGGTAGGGAAACCTGGCCAGCAGGTCTGCATGAGCAGGGGCAGCTCCGGAGCAGGCAGTGAGGAAACAATGACTGACCGCAAGTTGAGAACTGGACAGGCAGACGGGGGCCATGGGGTGGGCTCAGCTCTCGCAGAGAGCAAGCTGAGGTGGGCTGGTCTGAATCACGCCCTGTGGTCTTGGAGGCCAAAGACAGCCCACCGCAGGTGTGCAGAGAGCCAGGGAAGGGCCAGTGCACTGCTGCAGTGTGTAAGCCACCTATGAACATAATGGTTTCAACAAGAGCGTTTACTATTTCCACAGAGTAAAGATGGGCAAGCTGATCCGGCTGGGCTGGGCTTGTTCTCAGGCAGAGGCAGGCTCTGAGAGACAGACATGTAGGTGTGGCACTGGCACAATGTCATACTCACTGCGTCCTACAAAGCACGTCGCAGGCCAGGCCAGATGCACAGGGCCGGGGGACACGGGGATGGACTCCAGCCCTCGACAGAGGTGCTGCATCACCCAGGGTGTGGACACCAAGAGCACTTGTGGCTAGCTTTGCAATCCGTCTCCCACAGGAGGACAGGCGTGCCCAGCCGTCTGTGTAAAGCTGGCCACCAGCCCTTAGCACATGGCACACCGCAGAGGCTGGGGCACCGTGATGGGCGGGACGTGGCCGTTGCTCCTGGAGCTGACAGTCTGGGAATGGGGAGGACACGGGTGCAGACCCAGAAATGGGAGCGAGGTGGGCTCTGATGGAAAATGTGAGGGAAGGACTCCCGGGGGAGAGGGCTGGGCTGGGGTTTGGAGGCTGTGCAGGAGCTCACCTGTGGGCAGTAGGGCGGGGCAGGGGCCTCCTGATTCCTGGTCCTGCCTTCGGGGCCTGGAGGCAGAAGCAGGGGAAACGCAGCCTGGAGCTGAGGAAGGAGGCGAGCTGGTGCTCATGCTGCAGGCTCGCTGGAGCCCCGGGTCCTGATGGGCCGCCCCTGCCCAGGCAGCCCAAGATTAAACAGACTTTGTCGGGATTACCACTGCCAGTCGAGTTCAAGTGCATTTTTAAGAGCTTAATTTGCAACCCTAGGTTTCGAATAAAATCATCAAGTCCAGTCGATTAAACTCATTAAGGAGGGTGTACTGGCTGGGTTCATGCTGCCGTCAGATTCGAGAATTAATTAGGGACCTGTTGCCCTTTGTTGGGATTAGTGGAGCCGGCCCCAGAGGCCCCGGGTTTGCGCTAAAAGGCAGGCCCGTCATGTCTTTCGCGGGGCCCTTCAGAGACAGATCTGGGCGGTGTCTGTGGAGAGGAAGCCTCACACTGGGTTTCTCTGAGCCTGCCCCGTGCAGACTGGGAGCCTATGGTGGGGGTGGGAAGGCCCTAGGTGCAGGCCGGCCTAGATTCAAGGGGTGGCCCGGGTTGGCTGGCCAGGAGAGCACTTTGTGTCACAAGGCTCCACACGCCATCCCCGTGACCTCTTCCCCCAGCCCCACTACAACCGAGGAGGAGGGACCTGCATAGAGGACATCTGTTGGCTCCTTTGCCTTTCAAAATTGCGCCCCCCACTGTACCTGGTGTGGTCACAAATCTCCATCTCCTTGTCAACCAGGCCATGTGACCAAGCTGGCCATCAAGGGCATCCTAATCCCTTTGCGGGCTTTGATTTGTCTCTGAGTGGACATGTGAGGCATGAAGAGCCAGTGAAAGCCATGTGGAGGGCTGATAGAGCCGAGGGTAAAAACAGTAAGCCTGGACTGCCAGGCCGTGCAGGCCCTGCCTGAAATGCAAGCCACCCCTGAGGAGGATGGAGACAGAGAGAAGGATGAGTTTCTAATAACAAGTGGTGAGCATTTGGATCTAGCCATACCTGAAGCTTCTCATCAGACTTTTCAGTTACATGGGCCCTGCCACTTGCAAACAAAAGGGTCCTGATGAATCAGCCCAGATCTCAGGTCTCCTGCTTTCCAGAGCATTGGATCTGCGCAGGAATTTAGAGAATCTTTTCTTCTATTCCCTCCCATTTTGTATATGGGAAAACTGAGGCCCAGAGATGGAAGGTGACTGGCCCAAGTTTGGTGAGAATGGCACTCTCAGGTCACCTGATGGCTACCTTGCTGGGAGAGAGCCCTCCACACACCTTCCTGTAGGGCCTGGCCAGGCCAGCGTGGGGCGGAGGTTAGCAGGGACCTTCACGAGAAGGTGAGAGTGGCTAGAGGGAGGACGAGATAAGACGCCGTTGGGGACAGCAGAGAGGCAGAGGCCCCATGATACCACCTGCCCGGCGACTTGGTTCCTAGCAGCTCTCGCCCAGCACAGGACGTGGCTGGTGTCTCCAAGCCACGTGGCCTTGACGAGTCACCTGCTCCGGGTGCCACACGGGCTTGTCTGTGGTTCGGGGTTGGTGGGAGGGTTGAACGAGGTGGTGCGGGTGAAGCGCGGGGCTTCGAGAGGGTAGCCGAGCTCCTGGTGGCACGGTCCCATCTGGTCTACCTCCCTAAGGGCTCTGTGTCTGCTCCCGCCCGCCCGGGGCGTGCCCCGCACCGCAGCCAGCGCGGCATTTCACACGTTGTGGTCAGGTCATGTCGCTTTGGGAGTAAAGCTTCCGGAGAAGCTTAGGATGCAGCTCTGACGCCTGGCCGCGCCCCGTCCTGGCCCATGTGGACGGGTGGCCGGCCGCCGCTCAGGGAAGGAGCGTGGGCCCATGTGCGCTGTGCCAGCGCTGTGGGCAGGACCAGGGGCGCGGCTCATCTCTGCTCCTCAGGGCTGGGTGCAGCTGGGACTGTCGCGGGGCGGCCTGCGCGCGGCTTTCCTCCCTGGTGTGGCTTCTCCCAGAGCTTGGGCTTCCACGCAGCATGGCGGTGGGTGCCGGCCAAGCTTCTGGAGAGAGAGACGTGGGACCAGGCGGGCGCTCCAAGGCCGTTTCTGACCTGGTCCCGGAAGTCATGGAGTACTTTTGCTGGATGCTATGGGTTGAAGGAGGCACAGGCACACTCAGTGTCGAGGGGAGGAGCTGCAGAGGGAGGAGCTGCAGAGTCACACTACAGAAGAGCATCTGAGAGGGGACACACTCCTGTGGCCATCTTTGGGAAGTAAGTGGCTGTCTTGTCCCCACAGCCTGGCCCTGACCCACGTGTCTGAGGGAGTGAGCATTCCCGCTCCCGCACTCATTTCCAGGCGATTACCTTCTTTCTAGTCCTCAAACATGCTGAATGCGCTCTGCCTCAGGGCCTTTGCACTTGCTGTTTTTGCTGTCTCCACATGGCTAGCTCCTTCCACTCCTGAAGTTCTTAGCTCACATGTTACCTCCTTAGAGAGTCTTCTCTGACCATCAATCTAATCACTACCCCTCTCCAAGAATGCTCTAGAAAAGCACCATCCAATAGAAAGATCATGCAAGCCACATACGTAATTTAACATTTTATAGTAGCCACATTTAAAAAGAAATTAATTTAAATTTATTTATATATTTACATACACATTATATATATATATATATATATATATATATATACTTTTCTTTTGCTTCAGGAAGAGTCACCCTGAGCGAACATCTGTGCCAATCTTCTTTTCCTTTGGATATGGGTCACTGCCACAACATGGCCCCTGACAAGTGGCATAGATCTGTGCCTGGGATCTGAACCCTGCCTGCTGAAGTGGAGCATGTCAAACTTAGCCACTAGGCCATAGGTCCAGCCCCCTATATTTATCTTGAATATATTTCATTTAACCCAATATGTCCAAAATATTATCATTCAATATATAATCAATATAGAAATATTAATGAGATATTCTTGCATTCTTTTCATTGTACTAAATCTTAGAAATCTGATGTATATTTTATGCTTATTGCATATGACAATTCAGAAGCTAAATTTTCGTTGGAAACACTTGATCTGCATTTAGATTTGATAAAATGTACTGTTGAAAGAGTAGATTTACATACCCAACTTGTTCAAAAATACCCTAACTGATCTGAGCATCAGTTTTTAAATTTAAATTACTTAAAATACAAAAATATGAAAAGCCCAGGTCCTTAGTCACATTTAGCAGACACAGGACAGCTCCGACCCCGCGGAAGGTGCTGCTGGACTGCTGTTCCGGAGCAGTCCCTGTGCCCGTGTCTGTGCGGCCACTGTCTGTACGCCTTCCTCTGCTTGTGCACTTGCTCGTCTCTCGCTTCCTCTGAACTGGAAGCTCCGTGAGGACAGCTCTGTGAAGACAGGACAAGGTCTCGTTGCCGCCCAGAGAACCTGGTGCACGTGACCCACGAAGAACAACTTGTCAAATGACTGAGTGAAAGCCGAACCCAGGCCTCAGGCTGCATGTTCTCACTGACCCTCAGCACAGCTCTGTGACTCTTACAGAGGAGCAGGCTCAGAGAGGCATAGCTACTTCCCCAGGGTCACACAGCTGGAAAGGGTCAGAGTGGAGCTGAGCCTGGTTTGTCTGGCATGGAACCCAGCTCTGTCTGCCCAGGCCACCTGGCTTCACAGACGAGGAGGCATGGCCCTGCCTGGGGAGCTCATGACCTGTCAGGGGACAGACGTGAGCAGGAGGGGGTGCCCGCTGCAGTAAGTGTGAGCAAAGCGTTGGGAGATGAACTCTGTCCAAGTATCAGGAGAGGCTTTGTCAAGGATGTGTCGTCAGAGGGCCAGCCCTGATGGCCTAGCGGGTGATGGCTACTGGCTGAGCAGAACCACACCACCCACCTGTCGTAGCCGTGCTGTGCAGAGGCTCACATAGGAGAACCGGCAGGACTTACAGCTATACACTCTTCGTACTGGGACCTGGCGATGGGGAAAGAAAAGAAAAAAAAGGAGGGAGATTGGCAACAGATGTTACCTTAGGGCGAATCTCCCCTGCTCAAAAGAAGACATGTCATCAGAGGTGTGACAGTTGTCCTGCCTGTTGCATTGGGCAGAACGCTTTTGGTCCCAGGGACAGTAGACACAGTAAACGAACTCACGTCAGCCCAAGAAAAAGAAGTATTTGTGGGCTCCCCGGCAGGACAGGGGTGGGCTTTGGGTGTGGCTGGAGCCAGTGCCCGCGTGCTGTCTCCAGGCCACTGTCGTCCTCGGTTTCGCTTTCCTCCACGCTGGCTCCACTCTAGGGTGGCTCCCGACACCACTACAGCTGTGGCCTCTCTTCATCGCTCTGTTGGAAAGAGAGAGAATTTCTCTTTCTAAAGGCTGCCACAAAAGTCCCAGGCTTGTGCCTCATTTGGCTCTGACGGCGTCACATGCCATCACTGAGTGACTGACTCTAGTCAAGCACATGCAGCGCCCTCACTGGCCAGGCCTGTCACCGTTTGGAACTGAGGATGAAGGCGGCTCCAAGAGAACGGCATTGCCTGGGTGTTGGGGGTCCCCACAAACTCTTGGAGCCGTTACTATGCATGCCAGGCAGGCAGAGACCCCGGAAGCCCACTACAGCCATGGCAGGGAGGAGAGATGCCCAGGAGGCGGAGGGAGCAGAGGACGGGGCAGGTGCAGGAGTGCTGAGGCCATGGCAAGTCAGGAAAGCTCGGCAAGCCCTGGGTCCTCCTGCCACCTGTGGCGAGGGTACCTGGGGCTGCCCCCGCCCTGCCTGCTCCAGTGTGAGTCAGTCAGAACGCATGGTCCTCCCGCTATGCCGACTGGCTCCCAGGTGGGCAGTCAGAGGCGGGAGAGACGCCCTCTTTCCAGGTTGTCATGTGTGTGCTGTTCATTTTGGTTCAACGCCTCCCTCACATGGGCAGTCGATGGCACAGTCTTAGACGCTCGACACTGAGCCTGGCTTAGCCACGGTCTTGACCAGCGCCTGCGTGTGGCCCGCTCCGTGTGGCCCCCTCCGAGCACGATCCCTCCCTGGCTCAGGTTCCGTGTGCTCAGCGCTCCCGGGAAGGACACTGGGCTCTCAGCGGTGCCACCGCTTGCCCAGGTCCACCTGGGAGGAGGCCAGACAAGGAGGCCACCCCTGAACTGCTCTGCCCTGACATTGCTGGGGGAGGGCACCGCCTACGGAGCAGCCTCTCCCTGAGCCCCTCCCCACGCTGCTCACTTCGGGCAATCTCTCTCCCGGGTCCTTTCTTCTCGGCTGATCAATAGGCCTGGAAATTCTCCTCTGACGGTCTCCTTAGCAACCGTCCCCCCCCC